>NC_092771.1:60705855-61005855 GCF_047496795.1 Chiloscyllium punctatum
CAGTCAGAGGAAGTGGTCAAGGTGGGTACAATCACACGAGAAATATTGGCCAAATGCTGGCAAATGGGACTAAATCAGATTTGAAATCTGACCGGAGTGAACAGATTGGACTAACGGGTCTGTTTCCATTCTGTATGACTCGCTGATTCTATAAGAGGGATGATGAATAATTCTGAAAGGACCTTTCAAGTCGGAATTCTCTTCAGTGGAAGGTTGTCGTGTCTCTATGTTCACATTAATTGAAAGCTGTGTTATTTAAATATTTGACAAAGAAGTGAGTCTTGCACAATGGGACGCAGACAGGAAAGTGGGGCTGAGACCACAATCTGATCAGCTACAATTTTAGTGCCTGGTGGAGAAGGCTCAAAGTATCTAATGACCCACTCCTGTTGATGTGAACAAAAGAGGTTATCACAAGGGTTCAGATAAAAATGACAGGCCCCGATATCAAGGCAGTGGTTGACTTCTGTTGACATAAAGGTGCTTAACAAAACTGAACTTAATAGGAATCAGAGTAACCTCTCCAGTGTTTGGGGTCAAACATGGCACAAAGGAAGATGTTCATCATCTCTGTCCTGGGTCACCTTTGTGGGAGATCCTCAGGGTAGCTTCCCCTTCACAAACATATTCAGCTGCTTCATCAATGTCTCCCCACCCCCACCTCCCCACCATAAGATCAGAAGTGGGGATGGTCGCTGAAGATTCCACAATATTCAGAACATTTTGTCCCCCGTCAGCTCCTGAAATGGTCTTTGTCCGTGTGTAGCAGGATCCATACTCCATTGAGACTTGTGCTGTTAAACTGTCCGTAACATTCATGTAACAGCACTGGCGGGCACTGCTCCAGTAAAACAAGAGTTCATTCAGCAGCTCACGCTGGTTTCACAGGAATATGAGGAAGCCATTCACCCCATTGACACTATTGGAGAAGAACAGTGACAGCCCATTCAGTGCCTCCAGCCTATTACTCAGGAAGAGAGGGAGTCTAGTGTGATGGGCAAAACCAGAGCCCCTCGAACATATTTGAAGGCAGTAGCCTAGATTCTAATGTTTTCTTATTTTAAAGGAAATGTAAAGTGTCTGTTCCAGATGCAATGTGACTGGACAAACTACTCGGTGTGAAGCAAAACACCATCTACTTAAACACGAAAGAGAAAATGAAACCAAAGAAAGAGAAATTTAGAATAACGTAATTCTATTGGACAAGTTAACAGAATAATAGATCTAGAAAGTATTACTAGTGAACTGTTCCAATATAGGAAAATCCCATACACAGCCCTTGGAAAAAAGAAATATTTAGACACAGATTGTCACAAACATTTCTCCAATCCAGGAATTAATAACAACATCAAGAGAAAGTTCAGAGAGGGTTGCAACCAGGAAACATTCACTGAAGCTTCAAACTCTGTGGAGACCCCTATAGTTCCTGATGTTGCCGAGAAACCAAAACCCAGAGATCCTAATCTGTGAGAGCTGGCCACACCCATTCTGGCTGCACTAAAATAAACACAAGGCCTCCCTAGCTCTTACACAAGTGGTCTTTACTAACCAGCTTGGTAACGATCGTTCAATCTCTCTCTTAAAAGAAACCAAGACAAAATAACCTCTTAAAGCTGCAGCATTGTCACACTCGTCAGTACAATGAGCTGTCAAACAAGAACCAGGTGTAACCAGTCAGGACCTTGGCCCTGTCCAATTGGACGAGGTTGAAGCCAATCACTCCCGTGAGTCACTTACACAGGAACAGTAGGAGGCCATTCCAACCTCAATACACTTACACGGGGGCAGAATGAGGAAATTGATGCTGAATCCTGATGAATGTCTTATGCCCAAAACGTCGATTCTCCTGGTCCTCGGATGCTGCCTGACCCACTGTGCTTTTCCAGCAATTGATGCTCTCCTCTGATCTCCAGCATCGACAGTCTTAAGGGTCTCCTAATTGATGCTCTAACATGATGACCAAGTGGGGCAGAGGCTGCACAGACAGACTGTTCCACGTTGTTTCTCTTGGCTCCGTTGTTTATGATACACATGTGGGACTTTAACGTGGTTTTCTAGTGGTGGGCAGGGAAGCCATATGTCTTGTGCGAAGTCTCAAGACGGCATCTTCCATCTCCAAGAAGATAGCCTGGTGTTCTCTATGTAGGGAGGAAGCTGTTGGGAATTGCTACCTGTTTCAGACGGAAGGTATTGTGGCTGCTGTTGGGGATTGTGAACAACCTGACGTTCAGTCCATGGTTCACTTGCCGACTGCACAATAACGTGGGGAGAGTTAATTTAGCCATATAAACTATTAGGAAAGTCATGTTAGACTGATGAATGGACTCTCTAAGTTCAAATAATGCTGATCTTGTTCATGTTGACCTTGTCTAGTGCATGTCCTGTTTAGTGTATCCCGTGTGCCTTACTCTGTCCAAGTCTATTTCCACCCTATGATCTGTCTGGTCATGCTTAATATGACCTGCCCCCACTGCTCATAAACAAAGTGTTTCCCTGTACTGAGGTACACGTGACAATAAATCAAACCAATCAATCCTGGGTAATGTATGGAATTTCTCTCCCTGTCAATGTCTCTTTAGGAAATAAGTGATCACTGCCACTCCTCCTGTTTCAACAGCACCATTTCTTCATCTCTCGGAGCTCTACAGATTAAACACTCAGCTTCTTCACTTTATTCTCATGTTACCATCATCATTGTCTGTGGAAAGGGAATCATTCCTTACAAAGGACATCAAATTTGTACAGAATACCCCAAATGCTCTCTCAGCAAGGCTCTACAACAGCCGGAAGATGGCTTTACTTATGTACTCGAATCATCTTACAACGAAGGACAGCGTACCATTGACTGTACCCATTACTTACACAGGGTTTGATTCGGAGCAGTCAGCATAGACTTGTGAGTGGGAGATCATGCTTCCCAAATTTCTTTGAGTCTTTTGATGAAGTTACCAGGACGTTTGATGAGGGCAGAGTGATAGACGTAGTCTCTATGGATTTCAGTAAGGCCTTTGATAAGGTTCCACATGGCAGGCTGCTCAGGAAGTTTTCATCTCGTGGAATACTGGGGGAAGTGGCCAATTGGATACACAGTTGGGTTGATGGTAGGAAGAAGAGGGTTGAGGGGAAGGATGTTTGTCAGACCAGAGGCTTGGTCCATTGCTGTTTGTTACCTATGGTTTGGTTGAGAATGTACAAGGTATGATTAGTAAGTTTGCAGATGACACTAAAGTAATTGGGAGCATGATCAGTGAGAATGTTTATCAAAAATTGCAGCAGGACCTTAATCAGGTGGGAAATGGGCCGAGAAATGGTAAATGGAATTTAATATAGAAGCGTGAGGTCTTGCATTTTGGAAATTCAGATCAAAGTAGGAGTTTCATGGTGAGTGGGAGGGTATTCAAGGGTGTAGTGGGCAGAGGGACCTTGGCGTTCAGGTGCACCGTTCTCTAAGAGTGGAGACACAGGGCAGTGAAGAAGGCTTTTGGCACATTGGCCTTCATCAGGCAGGATATTGAGTATAGAAGTTGGGACGTTATGTTGCAGTTACACAGGACTTTGGTAAGGCCGCACTTGGAGTATTGTGTTCAGCGTTGTCACTTTGTTATGGGGAGGATGTTGTTAAATTAGAAAGAGTGCAAAAGAAATTTACAAGCACATTGCCAGGACCCAATGGTCTGAGTTATAGGGAGTGTGGTCAAGCTAGGACCTTTTATTTAGCATGTATGAGACTGAGGAGTCCTAATAGAGCTGTATAAAATCACGAGGGGTATGAATAGGGTTAATGCTCTCTGTCTTTTTCCAAGGTGTAGAGAATCGAGGATTAGAGGGGATCAGTTTAAGGTTAAAGGGGAAGGAATAAAAGGGAACCTGAGGGGCCACTTCTTTATACGGAGGGCTGGTACGTGGATGAGTTGCCAGCAGATGTGGTTGAGGGGGGTACATTAACAACATTTCAAAAACATTTGGATAAATATGTGGATCGGAAAGGACTGGAAGCATATGGGCCAACTGCAGGGAAATGGGGTTAGTGTGGATGGATATTTACAAAGTGGACTCGAACCCCTCTTTTAATTAAACCCAAACACCCAGAAAAGCTCGCCTCACCTTGTAATCTGTTAAAATATGAGTGACACAGATCTCCTATATTCCACCATTTAAACAAAAATTATCAAGTTAGTTTTTTAACTTTAATAGTGAACACTAAGCAACAACTATTCACAAATACAAGCCCCTCTTTTCTTAGCTACTTACTATCTGACTCCAACTCTGTAAAAGTATGCTGTTCCAACAACCCACATATTAAACATTACAATCTCAAGACCATACAGTCTCTATCTTCCCCGCTGAGCTCACTCTTCCAGCTGATGATCTCCTTGGGTCTTTTTTTTTTATTGCAAATAGGTTTGACATGAACATGTGTCTTTGATAGAGAGTGTTTGAGATGGCCAGTTAGCACTCCTGCTCTGCAGCAGTTACTCTGCTGTTGGATGGCAGCAGCTCTCCCTCCAGTGTTCAAAATGCTGGGTATGTATACTCCCCATGATATAATAATTCTCATAATTTGATTGCTGTCCAGGTGTCCAAACAATTATATTCAAATTCTGTTGGCATATGGTGTCCTGAGCGTTATTTAAACTATTTGGTTACATTTGAATGGCTGTCAAATTAGCAACCAAAACTCAGGAATCCATTCCTCAGCTTATGGTGACATGTGGAACAGTGTGACCTTTAGCTGGCATCAGTGGCTTTAATTTGTATTCAACAAAACCCATTCTGTCTTAAAGTGCCCATACATGTTTTTGGCTTCATAACATCTTCCTGCTTCATAAAATAAAATGAATCAGCAGAATGAAAAGTTGGCTACATTTCTTTTCCTCTAATTCTTAATCCCAATTATATGAAATACAAAAGTATTAATCTCAGTTATATCATTCATATTAATTCTGCACACCAATACAACACTGGAATAAGTCAAATCTTATCTGCACTGCTTTCCTTTAAATCCGCGAAAACCCATCTGCTATCACAGTGTAGGAGCCACAGCATGTACATTTTGTGAGTTTAAAGTCGGTAAGGTAAGACTCCAATGAAATAGTCTCATATTCTGGTCTTTAAATATTCCAAAAAATGCGAGAGATTTGTCGTTGTCCACAAACATCTCTGACAATTTTTTTGTCATATAAACATTAAAATATTGTCAGGCCAGTGTGGAACATAATCCTTCTTGTTCAATAATGGAGATTTTGTTGTTTTTTTTCTGGTGGATATTGAGTTTTTTCGAAAAGTAGCCAATTAGCCATTCAATTCCATCATCCTCTTTCTGTATCAATACATCTCCGACCCCTATATCCCGAGCATCAAACACAATTTTCAAAGGGTTTCAGAATATTTGGTGTAGCTAAAACTGGCGTGGTGATTAATCCTGCTTTAAAATTCTCAAATGCCTCCTGACATTGTTCTGTCCACCACAATTCTGTGTTCTTCTTCAGTAAATCCATCAGTGGTGCCAAGACACTGCTGAAGTTTTGAACAAACATTCAAAAGAATCCACTCAGTTCCATAAACCAAAGCACCTCTTTCTTCGAGCATGGTCGTGGAAATTCCTCAAAGCCCTTCGTTTTTATGTTCCATGGAGTCAACCTTCCATGTCCAATATAATGTCCCAAGAACGTCACCTCTGCCTTCACGAATTGTTTTCTTTAAGTTTATTACCAAGTTTGCTTGTTGTAATCGTTCAACATGCTCTGCTCACTGTAACATGTGAGCTTTCAATCATTTGCTAAAGATCACTACATCATACAGATAAGCTGCACAATTTGTTCATATGGCCACACCTCTGTTCTTGAGTCTTAAATGTGGCTGGTGCATTATTCATCCATATGAAATACTCCATAAAGTTTTTTTTGTCATCTCCTGTATCTTTAGCAGGTAGTTTAACTGACGACACATTTTTTTTAATTTGAAAGGGGCCACTAGACCTGGCTTTGAAGGGATTTCCTACCACTGGTGGCGATACTGATACGTCATCCCCACGGGAAATCGTCAACGTTTCAGAGATTTTTATCTGCCACCTGCATCAATCTATACTGTGCCCCCTTCAGGTGCTGTTTAGCTAACTCACCTACTCCATTCAATCTCTCCCTCAACTCACTTACATAATCCAAATGTGAGATATCCGACTTCGGTCCTGTAAGTTTATACTTAATTACTTTCAAAGGACCGCTCACTTCATGTACTAATATTAACTCAAATGAAGTAAAGTGAGTAGATTTATTTGGGGCATCTCTAATGGCAAACAATTTAATGTGACACCTTTATCCCAACCATTCGGTTAATCCTGACAGTACGCTGTTAACATGGTCCTCAGTGTCTGATGCTAACTTTCCAAGGCTCCCTGGGATTCAGGATGGGATGCCTTTGATTTGAAGTGCTGCATGCCTAAGCCATCCATGACTTCCTTAAACAGCTGAGCGGTAAAATGAGACCCTTGATCTGACTAAATCTCTCTGGGCAGTCCACAGCGAGTAAAGGAACCTACCAACTCCTCCACCTCCCTTTTTGCCTTAACACACCAATAATGGAATTGCCTCTGGAAATCTGGTGGACACATCCGTTATGGTCAGCAAATATTGGTTTCCACTTTTACTTTAGAAAGGGAAGCTACACAATTAATCATAACCCACATGCAACGTTCTTCGAATGCAGGAATTGGCAAGAAAGGTGCTGGTTTTATTACTGCCTGTACTTACCTACCATTTGGTATGTATGTCACGTGAAACAAACATTAACAGCGTCCTTGTGCATTCCAGGGCGCGAGAAATGCTTCCGTACCTTAGCCTGAGTCTTCTGTACACCTAGGTGCCCCCCTGCAGTTAGTTTATGTGCTACCCGTAACACTGTACGTTACTGCTAACACAATCTGGTGCACTTCGGCCCATTTTCCTTCTGCAGTAACCTATCGGGGTCTCCATTTTAATTTTATGATTCTATCTTTAAGTTAATAACGTTCGACAATATATTCTGATTCCTTCTCTGTGTGTGTGAATGTGTATGTGTGTGTGAATGTGTGTGTATATATCTGTTGTAAGTCCATTCGCCTTTCAGGACTAAACCCCTCTGCCTGATCCTCTGCCTGTTCAGGGTTTTCCTGCACCGTTACATCAAACAGGGGGTCAGTTCACTGAGCATCAATTCATTTGTCTTTTTCGTTCGTTTTTCATTCCTGCTGTAACTTATGACAGTGGGATCTTGTTACTACACACTCTGGAAAAAATCCTGGGTAATTTTCTTTTAACTCACCAATTCCCGAGTCTTCCTTTGGCTTCTCCACCACAAGGGGTGCCTATTCACCTTGCCTCCTGCTAAATCGTTCCCAAGAACAAACTGTACTCCTGGAACTGACACTCTGTTACTCACTGTCACTGTTACTTCCCTAATCTTGATTTGGCATTCCATCCTGATGTTACACAAGGGAATGCTTAATTTCTGTCCCCATTCCACAAATTAACACGCTCTTGATTAACATGCCAGAAAGTGTGAAAAAATCTTTCATATCTTCCTATTAGAGGGTGAGAGAAAGTGAGGGCTGCAGATGCTGGAGATGAGAATTGAAAAGTGTGGGGCTGGAAATGCACAGCACTTCGGCAGCATCCGAGGGGCAGGAGCATTGACGTTTCAGGCATAAATCCTTCATCAGGAAAGGGGGAGGGAAGGGAGGGGGAAGGAGGTTGAGAAATAAATGGGAGAATGGGGGTGGAGCTGGGTGGAAGGGAGCTTGGAAGGCGATAGGTAGATGCAAGTGGGGTGTGATGGTGATAGGTCAAACAGGAGGGTGATAGGACTCCCATCGGTGGTAGGACATCTAGAACCCTCAAACTGTATAGCATCAACATTGACTTCACCAAATTCCAAATCTCCCCTCCACCAACCTCTCCCAGATCCAACCGTTCAATCTAGCACTGCCCTTTTGGACTGCCCTAACTAACCATCTTCCTTTCCACCAATCGACTCCACCTTACCCTCCGACATATCACTATCACTCCCACCTACATCTTCTTATTGCCTTCCCAGTGACCCTCCCACCAGCCCAGCTATTACCGTCGTATTTATCTTTCAGCCCCATTGTCCTCCCGCCATGTTCCTGACGATGGGTTTCTGCCTGATATTCGATTGTTCTGCTGTTCGGATGTTGCCTGATCTGTTGTGCTTTTCCAGCGCCTCACTTCTCAACTGTTAGAGACTGAGCAGATCCCATATCTCACAAAATTCTAACTTCTTGTCCTTCTCCGCCCTGTTCTTACTGAGTAAACTTTATCTACAGAGGTGAATTCTTTAGAGAGATCAGGTACTGACTCCATACCCAGTCCTTGCCTAGGTTGTGCAATTTCCTGCAGCTCCTCGGCTCCACTTGGGGTCTCCTTTACCAGTGTCACTAATGCCACTGGGCTTAGCCTCTTCTACCACATCTTTCCCCAAAGTGTCTTCCTTTAACGCCCAGCATGGTGTGTCCCAGCTTACTGCAGTGAAAACAACTTTTTCCCTGAGCCCTTCTTAAACCACCAACACTGTAATTTTATGTGTTCCACTCCCTTACAGTGAGAGCACCTGAGGCCTTTCACCACCTTTCAACCCCCTTGGGCTTCTTTCTTCACCTGTGGTAAACTATTGTGAACTACTGTTCGCGTTGTAATGTGTGATCGGCCCTTCTCCCAATTTCTATCCCTCACAGGATGAAATTCCTGCCAGAAGCTAAATTTCATCACATGCCACAATACATATTTATCTGCCATTTCTGCCGCGCTTCTCACTTCTTGAACTTTCTATTCATTCACATGAATTCTTACTATCTCTTGAAGTAAGTCTTTTAACTTCTCCAGCAGATTAATCTCCCTTCAAGCCTCACAGGTCTTATCCATTTTTAAGGCCAGCACCCACCTGTCAAAATGACTGTGGTTAATTCTTTCAAACACAATATAAGTCTGACCTGGTTCCGTCTCTATTTTTCTGAACTTCTGTCTATATGCTTCTAATACCAATTCATAACCAATCAAAATAGCCAATTTAACATCTTGATAATCTCTTGATCCCTCATCTGACAGCGCTGCACATACCTCACCAGCTGTGCCCGCCAGCTTAGTCTGAACTAGCATTACCCACAAGTTCACTGGACACGTCATCTGCCAAGCCATTTTTTCAAATGAAATGAAAAAGTGTTTGACAACTTTCTCACCGAAATATGGCAAGTTACTAACCTAGTTGTATACATCCCTACATTCTCCCTTCATTTCGATCCTGCTAATTTAAATTTCTTGTCTAATTCCCAACTTCTGAATTTCAAATCCCCTCTCTCTTTCTTTTTCCTGTCTTTCTCTTTCGTCTCTCTCTGTTTCCGTCCCTTTATTTATCTTCTAACTCCAGTTGCCACATTTGCAATTTATGTTTTTATAACTCTACTGCAATTGCCTATTTCTCTGATACATCAAAGTGCTTAACCAACTCCATTACAATTTCAGCTTCCCTTTTCTCCCTGGTTAAACCCAATTCCAACCTATTTGCTAATTCAAAAAAATGTCCTCCTTCTGTCTTTCTAAACTTCCTTGGAAAATTTGGGAACCTCTTTAATAATGTTAAAAGCTATTTCCCTCACTTTTCATTTAACCAACCACAAGTAACAAAATTAAACGAATTTTCCCACTGGTTTTATTTGAAGATCAAAGTCGCTAATTGCAATGAGTTGGAATTTGCTGGGACCTGTTGTATCTCAAATCTGTTCAAGTCGGTCCAAGTGCCACACGGCAAGGCCCCAAAATTGTTATGACATCAATATCGAACCCCTCTGTTAATTAAAACCACACACCCAGAAAAGCTCACCTCACATCATAATCTGTCAAAATGTGAGCGACAGAGAACTCCTAAATTCCACTAATAAACAAAAATTAACAATTCATGTGTGTGCAAGTTAGCTCGCTGAGCTTGAAGGTATGTTTTCAGAAGTTTCGTCACCATGACTCGGTGACATCATCAGTGAGAGTATCTGCTGAAGTGCTGGTGGTACGTCCCGCCTCTCTATTTATAGGTCTTGGTTTCTTAAAATGGGTGATGTCATTTCCGGTTATTTTAACAAGAGAATGTAGACAGGATCTAAATTGATGCGTTTATTGATGGAATTCTGGTTAGAATACCATTCCTTTAAGGAGGTCCTTGCGTGTCTTCGTATGTGTGTGTGCATTGTCCCAGTCAAAGTGGTGCCCTTCTTTGTCTGTATCTATGGAACATAGTGATAGTGCGTCATGTCTTTTGGTGGCTAGTTGGTGTTCATGTATCCTCGTAACACAACAACAGGACAGTTTCAATAGTGGAAAAATGATTTTATATACACTGTTTAATCAATGTGTGTGTGCAGATAAGTCGCATTTTTCATATGTGTGCAACACATTGTAAATGAACAACAGAGACACAGTTAACGAAAAATGATGCATATGATGTATAAAATTGATAAAACATTAAAACATGTTTTGATCCTCTCAACGTTCCCTCCTTTTCTGGGATTCCCAACTCTAATCTCTCATTCTCAACAGGATGTGTGCTCCAAATGCTTGATTCTGGTGTCCCAACTTATTTCAGTTAAACCCCTTTCTACCGGGACTTCAATATGTTGGCCTGCTGGGTTCTTTCCAAAACTAGTGTCTGTCATATTATTGGAGATAAATATTCTGGCATCAGACTCAGTATTTGAACATATTACTCTGTTGTACATGCACTGTACAAAGGATCACAGCACACAGGCATTGCCAAAACATTGGGGATGTTCACCTAATTCTTTCGATAATGTGGTTGCCTCATTTTCCACATCTCCATGTCTATATCCTCTCTCTCATTCTCCCGTTGTATTTAGTTAAGAAATCCACCAATTATTCTTCGTGTTCCATCTCCCAAAACTCCTTCTTTCAGTTTATATCTTGCGCTCTCTTCAAGATGTAATGTGGTTATAATTAAGCAATGTAACTACAAAGACATACGGACGTAGCTGGCCAGAGTTAATTGGAAGGGGAGCTGAGCAGGAAAGACCATAGAGCAGCAATGGGAGGAGGTTCTGGGGATAATTCGAAAGATAATACCAGAAATGCAACCCCAAGAACTTGAAACATACTCATGGGAGAACAAGGCAGCCATGAGTGATAATGCATCAAACCAAAAGAGAAAATATAAAATGTGGTGAAGATGATTGGGAATCCAGAGAATTCATTGGCTCTGAAACTACATAACGCTGGCATCACTGACACTGCAAAGCTCTTAATCATGGTCAGGGAAAGAAACAGAGGAAACACATTGACTTGAAACACAGAAGATGGTATTTCTCAAGGAAAAAGATTCAGGTGAATTAAACATTTGCATTAAGATTAGTTAAATGCTTTTGCGGAATGTGTCAGGTTGGAAGCAAGACCCGGGGAGAGAGACCCTCAGCAGGATGAGAGTATGAAAATGGAAGTATTTCCACATCAGAAACCAGGTTAGGTCACTGAATGCAGGGCTGATGGGTGAATGGGTCTCAGTGAGAATTGGGGAACAGACAGCAGAATTGCATTGCAGATATTGCAGCTCGAAACTGCGTATTCACGTAGTGCTGTAGACTACAGCAGCAGGAGAAGCAGACCTGCATTCAACCACAACCTGTAACTTTTTACCAGGGAAACACCTCAGTCTGTCATTACCATCAACACCATCGATGGCTCAGTGACGAGTGTGGGTGAATATGTCAGAGTCAGAATCACATGAATTTTAACCTGATGCTAACTCGTTAAAGCTACCAGTCTTGACCAACAGATCTGATCGAAGACCTGCAGTCCTGTCACATTCAGTTATAAATTGTGATGGACGATTAAACAAATGACTGGAGGAGGTGGTTCCACAAACATTCCCATCCGAAATAATGGAACAGACCTGCACATCAGTGTAAAAGAGAAAGATGTTTTATCTGCACCATCTTCTGTTGAGTCGATGATACACCTCACCCTCTTCATGATGCCCACAAAATCACAGATGCCAGTCTTCAACCAAGTTGATTCACTTCACGTGACATGAAGAAACAGCTGAACACAGTAGATACAAAACAGACAATGGACCCTGGCACCATTCCTGCAACAGGACTGAAGACTTGTGCTGCACAACAAGCCGTGTCCCTGGGGAAGCTGTTTCATTCCAGATCCAACTCTGACATCTCCCTGGCAATGTGGAAAATTACTCCCCTATGTCCCGTCCCCTAAAACGGGAATAATTACAATCTGACCAATTACCATCTTCTCAGTCCCATCATGACACTCAAATTGGTGGAAGTTCTTTTTGACAGAGCTTTCAAGCAGCACAGAAATAACCTGCTCAGTATGGTTTCCGATAGGTCCCCATGTGGAGATGGTGCTGTTGTGGAAATGTCACTGGATTACTAATACAGACCAGGCTTGTGCTCTGGCAGTGGGTGGAAGTTAAAAACAATTAATAAAATATCGAGATCTCAAATCTGGGATCAGTAACAGTGACCTTGAAGCTAATATCGATTGTAAACAGAATTTCCTTCTCCAATGGACTTTTAGGAAGTGAATCTCCCATGATTTCCTGGGCTGGCCAAAAAGTGACTCCAAAGACCCTGACATGTGATAAACATTTCAATGGTCTCTGAACCCCAAGCAAGGGTACTCATTTGTATCAAACTACTCCGAGGTCTGAAAGGATGAAACCGGACAGAACACCCGGCCTCAGCATCAGTGTCGGGAAAGGGAATGGGAACACAGTCCTGTCGACCCTGCAGAAACCTCCTTCCTAACATCCTTGTGACAGCATTTACACAGCTTTCCCACAGACTGCACAGAAACATCTGGAATGGAAAACACATTTAGCCTCCTCATTCTAGTTCATGGAAAAAATCTCATCAATGCACTTACACCACACGATATACATATCAATTAATGTGAGTAAACTTGGGAAGCTATAAAATAGGCGGTGCAGTAGTACGTTTGGTCCATCGAGTTTGCTACCCAATTCAATAGAATAATGCTTGCCCCTTCATTTCCACACTGTACTCCTGCTCTCCCACCATCCCTTTACTGTCTCTAAATCCTTATTTATAAGCAGTGTCTCGGTTTCCAGGTGCGAGCGAATTCCCCAAGTTCCCCCGTCAGAGAGAGCAGACATTTATTATTATTTTCAATGCAGAGTGACTGCCTGTACCTAATACTGTGGCCCCTTGTTTTACAAGTCCCAGCCAGAGGAATTATCATCCCTGCTTCCAATCTGTCTCACCCTGTCAGAGTTTTGTATATTTCAATGAGATCTCCACTCATTTTCCTAAACCCCATGAAATACTGGCCCAGTCACCCCAAACTCTGCTCCCACAACAAGCCCGTCACTCCAGAGATCAGTCTGGTCATCCTTCACTGCTCTCCATCAATGTCAGGTTTGTCCTTTATTAGGTAAGGAGACCAAAACTGCACACAATACAGAACAATGTTTGAGATGATGTCTCACCAAGGCCATGCACAGCTGCAGTAAGACAGCTTTTCTCCTGGACTCAAATCCCCCTGAAATGAAGGTCAACACTCCATTTATCTTCCTCACTGCTTTCTGTTTCTGCAATATTGCTTTCAGCGACTGGTGTACAAGGAGATGCAGATCCTTTTCAGTGTTACAGCTCCCCACTTGAAGGGTCTGTATACACTGGTCAGTTTGCCAATGCCATGCCCAGTATTGACTTCTGGTTGCAGAACTCACTGAGCTGCAGGGGCCTCAGAGGTTCATGCAGAAGGAAACAACAGAAAGGAACATACGTCCCTTTGTAGATCAACATGTTTCAATCAATCCCTTTCAAATGGTAGGCTGGCAATTTATCGTTTCCACCAAAGAGCACACCGTCTCCTCTATCCACATTGTTTTCCATCTGTCACGTATTTACCCATTCACTTCAATTGTCTTCGTCTTCTCGGTGCTTTTCTTTTACCTCCTCGCCCACTCACAATCCCACACCCATTAGTGCTGTCAGCAGGCTGGGATATATTGTATCTGATTCCAGCAACCAAATGTTTAAAGGGCATTGTGAACAGCTGGGCCCCAAGCACCGATCCCTGCGACACCTCAGCAAACTTCCTCTGTTAATTTCTATTTATTTATTTCATGAAACTGGGTGTGACTGGCTGGGCCAGCATTTATTGCCCGTCCCTAGTTGCCCTTGAGAAGGTGTTGGTGAGCTGCCTTGTTGAACGCTGCAGTCCACCTGCTGTGGTTGACCTCCAATGCCATTAGGGAGGGAATCCCAGGATTCTGACCCAGTGACTGTGAAGGAGCAGTGATAAATTTCCAAGTCAGGATGGTGAATGGCTTGGAGGGAACCTGAAGATGATGGTATTCCCATACATCTGCAGCCCTTGTCCTTCTAGATAGACATTATCGTGAGTTGGGAAAATGCTCTCTGAGGATCTTCGTTGAATCATTTCATTGCAGCATGTAGATAGTCAAACACTGCTGCTGCTGCTGAGCGTTGATGGCGGAGCATTGTGGATGAAGGGACAGTCACATTGGCTGCTTTGTCCTGGATGTTATAAAGGTTGTTGAGTGTTGTTGGGGCTGCACTCATCCAGGCAAATTGGCAGTCTCCTATTACACTTCTGACTTATGCATTGAAGACGATGAACAGACTTTTGGAAGTCAGGATGTGAGTTACTCGCCGCAGTATTCCTAGCTTCTGACCTGCTCTTGTAGTTACTGTGTTCATGTGGCGAGACCAGTGAATTTCTGAGCAATGATTACCCACCAGGAATTTGATACTGGGGATTCAGTGATAGTAACACCATTGAATGCCATGGGGCAGGTTAGATTGTATTTTATTGGTGATGGTCACGGTCTGGCATTCATGTGGGCTGAATATTCCTTGCCACTTGTCAGCCTGGATACTTTCCAGATCTTGTCGCATTTGAACATGGACTGCTTCAGTATCTGAGGAGCCACAAATGTTGCAGAACATTGTACAATCATTGGCGAACATCCCCAATTCTGACCTTAAAATGGAAGGAAGGTCATTGATGAAGCAGCCCTGAGGAAGTTTTCGGTCACTGCTCGAGGGACTCCGACAGACTTGGAGCTGAGTTGACTGACCTTTATCAACCATGACCATCTTCCTGCGTGTCAGGTATGATCCTAACCAGCAGGGGGTTTGTCCCTGATACCCATTGGTTTCAGTGTTGCTAAGGCCCCTTGATACCACACTTGGTCGAATGCAGCCTTGATTTAAAGGGCTATCGCTCTCACCCTACCTCTGGAATTCAGCTCTTTTGTCCATGTTTGAACCACGGTAATGAGGTCAGGAGCTGAGTGGCCCTGGAGGAGCCCAAACTGCGCGTCATTGACCAGGGTATTGCTGAGCAGGTGTTGCTTGAAAACACTGAGACCTTCCACCACTTTACTGACGATCGAGAGTAGACTGATGGGGTGGCAATTGGCCGGATTGGATTTGTACTGCTTTTTTATATACAGGAGATACTTGGGGTAATTTTCCACATAATGAGGAAAAGCCATTGTTGTAACTGTATTGAAACAGTTTGGCGAGGGGAGTGGCAAGTTATGGAGCACAAATTTTCAGTACTATTGCCAGAATGTTGTCAGATTATGTACCCTATGGAGTATCCAGTTTCTCCAATCGTTTCTGGATATCGCGTGGACTGAATCGAATTGACTGATGACTGGTAACTGAATTGCTGAGGACCACTGGAGGAGGCTGAAATGGATCATCCACTCAGCATTTCTGACTGAAGATTGTTGCGAATGCATCAGCCTTATCTTATACATTGACGTGCTGGGCTCCTCCATCATGGAGGAAGGCGTTATTTGTGGAATCTCTTCCTCCAGTGAATTGTTTAATTGTCCCCAACGTTTCTCGACAAGATGTGGAAGGACTGCAGAACTTAGATCTGAACCGTTGCTTGTGGGATCACTTAGCTCTGTCTATCACTTACTGCTTATGCCCTTTGGCGCACAAGTAATCCTGATTGGTGACTTCAGCAGCAGACACCCCATTATCAGCTATGCCTGATGCTGCTCCTGCCATCCTGCACATTCCATTGAACCAAGGTTGATCCTCTCGATTGATGGCAATTGTTGCGAGGGGGATATGCCAGTCCATGAGGTTATGCAGGAGTACAATTCCACTGCTATTGATGACCCACAGCACCTTATGGAAATCCAGATTTGAGCTGCTAGATCTGTTCGAAGTCTGCCCTATTAAGCACCGTGATAGTACCACCCAAAATGGTGGAGGTTATTCTCAATATGCAGGTATGACTTTGTCTCCACAATGACTATGCGGTGGTCACTCTTACCGATACTGTCATGGACAGATACTTCTGCAACTGGCAGATTAGTAAGGCTGTGGTCAAGTATGGATTTTCCTCTTGTTGGTTCCTTCATCACCTGCCGCCAGTTATATCCTTTAGGACCTGGCCAGCTCGATCAGTAATGCTGTACCTGAGATACTGTTGGTGGTGAACATTGAAATCCCCCACCCAGAGTACATCTTGCGTACGTGCTACCCTCAGTGCTTCCTTCAAGTGTTGGTCAGCATGGAAGAGTACTGATTCATCAGTTGAGAGAGGCTGGTACATGGTAATCAGCAGGAAGTTTCCTTTCCCATGTGCAAACTAATGCCATGACACTTCATGGGATACAGAGTCACTGTTGCGGACTCCAAGGGCAATGCCCTTCCAACTGTCTCCCACTGTGCCGCCACTTCTGCTGTGTCCGTCCTGCTGATGAGACAGGAGATATCTGGGGAAGGTAATGGGGTGTCTGGGACATAGTCATACTCAGAGAATCATACCTTTCAGAAAATGTCAGGCTGTTGCTTGATGAGTCTGTTTATTTCTATTCACTGTTTCCTGCCAGCTGTCCCATTCTAGAAACATGTCCATATATTCACCCCAATCCACTCAGATTTGATTTTGCAAATTGAGCTTGGAGCTTTCCCAACATTTTTCTAAAAATCATAATGTTTTACATCATTGCTTCTCTTTCATTTGTCTCCCAGTTTGTTTCTCAAACATAATTCCCATTTCATAAATCTATGTTCGTGTTGTCTATGACCATTACTTTCAGCCACAATAATTTCTGCTAAACCATTTACTCACTATGTTCTATGTCCCATGTACTCTATCATTTTCCCACACCAGACTCGGTTTTCCTTGCATTGTTAGAAAGTTTTGTGAAGACAGAACGGAAGTAGTGGCTTCATAGTTCTGCCATTTCCCTGTTCCCCATTCTCTATTCTCTGGTTTCAAACTGTAAGGAAACTGCACTTGTTTTCTCATATTTCTCACATTGACATAATTTAACAAGCTATTAAAGTTCACTCTTATAACCCTTATGAATATAACTCTTCAGAAATCCATCAATTCCTGCCATAAACTGCTCAATAATTGACCTTCCACACCATACACTCACAGGGGCATAGACTCTGTGCCGACGGAAATACAGCACTATCTATACTTGTCCCGCTTTCTTACACCAAGCCCATAGCCTGGAATGTTATGACACTTCCAATTACTCGTCCAAGTGCTTTTTTACGATTGTGAGGTTATCATTCCCCTCTCAGGAAGTAATCCCAGAACCCCACACCTCGAGGTGAAAAACTGTTTAAATCATCTCTGAACCTCAAACTCTTCACTTTAAAAGTGTCCTCCTTTGTTCTTGGCCCTCTGACTAAAAGGAACAGCTGCTGTCTATCCACCCTGTCCATGTCCCTCATAATCTTATCCTTCTGAATCACTGACTCCTCAGCTTTCTCTGCTCCAAAGTAAACAACCTGAGCTTATCCAGCCTCTCTCCATAGCTGATATGTTCCATCCCAGGGAACATCCTGGTGAATCACCTCTGCACCCTCTCCAGTACAATCACATCCTTCCTGGAATGTGGTTCCCGGAGCTACATACAGTATTCCATTTTGTCCGAACCAAAGCCCTGTACTGGTCTTATAATCTACAAGGAGAAAGTGAGGACTGCAAATGCTGGAGATTAGAGCTTAAAAATGTGTTGCTGGAAAAGCGCAGCAGGTCAGGCAGCATCAAAGGAGCAGCAGAATCAACGTTTCGGGCATAAGTCTTTTCAGGAATCTGCCCGAAATATCGTTTCTCACGCTCCTTTGATGTTGCCTGACCTGCTGCGCTCTTCCTGCAACACAATTTTAAGCATTAACCTATCCAGTCACATTCAGGGATGTGTGGAGAAGCACAATCTGACCTTCCCAGTGTGCTGCCATTCATTGAGTCCTTCCCTGCCTGTTTACCTTCTCCCAAAGTGCATCACCTCATATTTATCAGTGTTACATTCCATCTGCCATTGATCTGCCCATCTGACCATTCCATCTCTATCTTCCTGTAACTTAATACCTTCCTCCTCACTGCTAACCACCCAGCCAATCTTTATATCAAACATACACTTACTTATCACACCTCCCCCACTCTCCACCTAGCCCCCTCCACATTCACATCTATATTTTGTTATGAATAACACAAACAATAAGGTACACAGCACTGATCCCTGTGGTACACCAGGGGACACTGGTCTCCAGTCACACAAACAGCCTTCTCCCACCCCCCTCTGCCTCGTGCCACTAAGACAATTTTCGTTGTTACTTATCAAGTTATCCAACATATTGTGTGATTTTACTTTATTTTTCAGTTTCCCAGGTGGAAATTTGTCAAAGGCCTTCCTACAAAACTAAATAATCGACCACCTCAAACGAATTCAATCAAATCCATTGGATATGACTTCCTTCTGATAAAGCCATGATAATTATCCCTGATCAAACCTTGTGACTCTGATTGGAGTTCAATTATATCCTTCCCTATTTTATCCAGTAGTTTCCTTCACAGTGATCTAATACTCACTCGTCTATAGTCACCTGGTGTATCTCTCCCACCCTTACTGTGAAGTGGAATCGTATTAGCAGTTCTCCACTTCTCTGGCACCTCCCCTCTGGTCAGATTCCAATTAAAATATTCAGTCAGGGTCTTTCCTCCCTTGACCCCAACAGCCGCCTGTGATACAACTCATTCAGGCATGGAGATTGGTCCAAATCTACACAGAACAAAGCCTCAAATCCTTTCTCATGTTTTACATCAATCTGTTCAACAGTTGTCCAGTCCATCTTTTTGAACTCTGTACCTGAATCCTCCTTCTCCCAAGTAAAATAGATGTGAAGGTCTCCTGTTACAATCCATCAATGTTCTCCAGCTTGACACACAGATTGTCACTTGGTTTCTAATGGACACTAACTGTTTGCTGATTATTCTGTTCTACTTGTCCGTGTGGAATATCGTGGGATTCTCCCTTATCTCGCCGACTTGTACTTCTCCATGTCCCTCTGTTATTCAGTCCTTTCGATGTTTCTAAGATTCACCACAATCTACTCTCTTGTTTTGAAACTCGAGATTACAGGCTGAGGTTCCCCATCAGACAATCTTGCCATTTTACGGATTAATCTGGATAATACCTTTTGCAGTTCCTCTGTAGTCAGTATATCCTTTCTTAGATTGGGACTCCGAACGATACCCAATATTCTACGTTTAGTCTCACCAATGCTCGATGCAACTGGTGCACGACATGCTCTATCTTCCAATTACATTCATATGAATGTAAACCTAATTTTTACTTTCCCATTTGCATATGTTCTTCCCAATACCTCTCGCTTTAATTTTTCTTATGAACTTGCTGTGTGAGTTCTTTTAAAAAAGCTCATGAATATCCAACTATACGTTATCCAATGGTCCATCATTGCCTACTTCCACAAGAATCATCTTCAAACCACTCCAAATAATGTTTGACACTTCTTGTTTTCTTTCCATCGGTACATTCTCACACTCCCCAGTTATGTTATTAACTTCTAAATATCTAGTAGCATGTTCTTTGTCATCGAGTCCAAGACATACCCGACTGCGGATGACACGATAACTGGTCTGTAGTTTACCATTCTCCAAATCCATCCTTTCTTAAACTATTGGACAATATTTATAACCTTTACCTTATCCAGATTGGCTAAACGCCTTTCGGGAATGTGTCGGAAAATAAAGTGAAAATCCTCGATGCAATCAACATGTCTATTGCTGCTTCCTATGAAATTCTTGTATGAAGTACATCAAGTCTGTCAGATTTATAAATACTCAATCCAGCTTTTGTTGCAAAGATAACCCCAGCACTGATAAGAATGGTCTTAGACTTTACTTACACAAGTCCCATCGTCACTAGGTATTTCTGGTAGAATTTCTGGACATTCTTCCATGAAGATAGACACAAAGAAACTGTTTCTTTTCCCAGCGATTTCTCTGTTCTTTAGAATAAATTATCCTGAACGCACACCAACTGTTCCACATTTGACCTTGTTTTTATTTTTTTCATACATCGATAGACGCTTTTTAGCAGTCTTTATGTTTGTCTTTCATTTGCACGCTTTTTCTCTTTCTGATTTTATTCTCAGTTTCTTGGTCATCCTTTGATGGGTCCTACATTTCTCTGAATCCACTAGCTTACTGCAACACTTGGCATTTTTTTAAGCTGCCTCCTTTCATCTAATAGGTAGATGAAAGTGGGGTTGAAAGTGATAGTCAGAGAGGAAGGAGGGTGGAACAGACTGATAGGGAGGAAGGTGGACACATAGGAATGTTCAAAACGGCGGTGCTGATTTGGAAGTTTGGAGTGGGATAACGTGGGATTAGGGGAAATGGGGAAATGGGGAAATCCACTATGATCCCCTGTGGTTGGAGGGTCCCAAGGCAGAAGAGGAGGCTTTCTTCCTCCAGGCTTCTGGTGGCTTGGATTTGGCGATGGAGCAGGCCCAGGATCCTCATGTCCTTGGCAGAGTGGGAAGGGGAGTTAAAGTGCTCAGCCACAAGATGATGGATTTATTCAATGTGGCTGTCCTCGAGATATTCTCTGAAATGATCCACAAGTTGACCTCCTGCCTCACCAATGTAGAGAAGACCACATTGGGTTTAATGGATGCAGTAGATGAGGCATTCTGTCTCCCTTCGTCACCTATCACTTTCAACCCCACCTTCATCTACCTATCACAATCCCAGCTGTCTCCCCCCTGCCTCACCCCCTTCCCATTTATCTCTCAGCCCCCTTGGCCCAGAAGCTTAATTCCTGATGAAGGGCTTATGGTCGAAACATTGATTTATCTACTCTTAGTATGCTGCCTGACTGTGCTTTTCCAGCACCACACTCTTCGACTCTGATCTCCAGCATCTGTAGTCCCCACTTTCTCCTCACACCTTCATGGCTGGCATGACTCAGATTTATAACGATTACTTCAAATAAAACAAAAACTGCCGTGTACTCAAACAGCATAAAAGAAAACCAATACATTGTGGTCATTGCTCCCAAAAGGTCCTTGACAGCAAAATTTTCAATTGGCTCTTCTGATCACTCAACACCAATTCCTAAATTACCTGATCTCGAGCTCAGTGCTCGACATAATATTAATGTAAACCATCTCACACGTGGTTATGAAATCCAGTTTTCCCAGCACTAGCATTCAATTGGGTTAACACAGTTTAGATATAATGTAAACAGTGCATTATTACTGAAGTACCCACAAATGTGTATATCATTTCCTGTTTTATAACATGTCCAGCATTTGTATTGCAGCTTTCACTTTGATATATAACTCCCATCAATGTTTGCTCCTCCTTGCTGATTTTGCTCTACACCTTACTAGATTCTGTGGAATCTGACCGACTTGGGCTCTGGGGAGATTAATGGTAGAGATCATCTCGCCACATCATTTATGATCTTCTCAAACTTTAATTTCTCCAGAGCTCCCATTATGCTAATGGAGTAGAGAAGGACAATGATCTTTCAACAATGCTCTGTATTCCCCCAGAGACAGCTCTAAGCTGGGTGGAAACCTTACAAAAGGCTGGTAAAGTGTTGCTGCTGCTGTACAGGTTCTTAGTGAGATGACATCTGGAGTAGTGTGTACAGATTTAATCTCTTCAATGAAGAAAGGATGTTATTATATTGGAAGCAGCTCAGAGATGGTTCCCTCAACTGATTCCTGCAATGAAGATGCTAGCTTTTACCGAAAAGATGATCAGGTTGACCCAGTAGCCATTGGAGTTTCCAAAAATTAAAGATGATCTTATTTGAACATAGATGACAGAAGGAGTCAACAAGTGAAGCGAATTACGCAGATAGTGGAGGATTCCATTCCGTTCTCCAGCCTGTTACACAGGAACAACAGGAGGATATTCAGGCCTTCGACCCTGTTACATCAAAACAGGACGAGGCTATTCAGCCCCTGGAGCCTGATATACATTTACAGAAGGAGGTCAATCAGCCACTTGAGCCTGTAACAGTAGGCCATGCGGCACCAGTATCCTATTATACAGCAACAGGATCAGTCCATTCAGCCTCCTCAAGTATGTAACATAGGAACTGGAAGAGGTCACACAGTGACTGGAGATTGTTACACAGGGATAACAGGAGGCCATTCAGACCTACCTAGCCTATTGCAAGGGAATTGGATAAGGATGAAAAACTATCTGAGAGTTCTTTCATGAGAAAGGAAGAGGCAATTTAGGCACGTGTCTGTTGTATGGGAACAAGAGAAGACCAATCAATCCCGCGGTCCCATCTCTGGGATACATGAGGAGACCGTTCAGTATATCCACCTGTTATGGAGAAGTATGAGAAGACCCATCAGCCTCTCAAAATGTTACACAGCAATCGGAATATTCCATAGTCTCCCAACCTTCTAAAGCATCAACTTGAGGAGGTCATTCTGGCCTTGGAGATGACAAAATGGGAACTCCAGAAAGATGTCAGCCAATCGCGTTTGTACACCAGCAGGATGACGAGTCCATTCAGCCAGACATGGCTGTTTCACAGCAATTGGAGCAGATCTCTTAAAGCCTTGTGCCCATTAAACAGGAATTCAAAGAAAACGTAAAGGCTGTCGAAAGGGAAGAACTTATAATAATGGTATACATTCGGGACTAAAGTATAACAATAAACTATTATAATTTAAGGCTAATTGTTAGAGTCCATTGTTCAGGACATTTGCAAAGTTAAACTACAATCCATCAGAGTCAACATGGTTTTACAAAGGACAAATCAAGTTTGAATTGTTTGCTTGAGTTATTTGAAAATGTCACAAACAAGGTGGATCGTGGGAGATGGAACATATCTGGTCTTCCTGAAGGCATCAGATATGTCACTTCTCCAAAGAGTAAATGGTAAGATCAGACAACGTGGGTTTAGGGTTAATTTATTAGCTTGGATGGAGGATTGGTGAACCAACAAAATGCAGTCTCATGGAATAAATGCATCATTTTATTTTGCCAAATGCAATTTGTGGGGTGCCATTGATTTCAGTACTCATGCCTCAAGCACTTGCAATCGATGGTATTACTGTACTCGGTTGACGGGTGAGAAAATACAATGCCACATTTTCAGATGACACTAACATCGGTGGGAAATTACTTTGGAATAATGATGCAAGAGATTTTAAAACTATATGGATAGGTTGGGTGAATGGGCCAATATTTGGCAAGGAAAATTAAAGTGAATAAATATGGGGCTATTCAAGTTGGCCAGGATAATAGAAAGACAATTTTTTATCTAAATGGAAAGAAAGTTCAAAGTGCTTAGGTGCAGAGCGATCTGGGTGTCTGCTTTTATATCACAGAAAACCTGCCTGCAGGTACTTGAAGGAATGAGGAATGCAAGCATAATTTCAGTGTTTATTCATAAAAGGATAGAGTAGAAATGTAGGGAATGTTGGTGTAGCTATGCAAGGCATTAGCGAGGCTGCAACTGGAGTACAGTTTGCGTGTCCTGCAGAATGAGGGATTTCCATTGGAGGCAATTCAGAAGAGCTTCATTAGATTGATTCCATATTTGAAGTGAATGCCTTATGAAGAGAAATTGAGCAGTTTAGGCCTATACTCTCGAGTTTATAAGAACGATAGGAGAGCTCATTGAGGTCTGTAAAATGCTAAAAGTAATTGAAAGTGTAGTTGTGGAGTGGATTTTTTTTCCATGTGGCGCAATCTACAACAAGAGACTAGAGTTATAGGATGGAGAGATGGCAGGAAAGTGGAACAGAGGCCGCGTTGACATCAGCCTCATCGAGGGGTTGGATTCCTCACAGATGCTCCTTGTTCTTATTCAACCCTTTCTGTGTTGCACAGGAATGGGGAAGGACTGGGCATCATACAGGAGCAGGCACTCAGGATAAATCAGTCTCAATCAGTTAGAGGGAATGTAACCGGTGGAGTCACACAGTGACCAGCGCTGGGTTCTCAACTATTTACAATCTATATTAATGATCAGGAGGATGGAACAGATATACAGATGCTGAGTTTGGTGATGTCGCTGTGGTAAGCAAGAGATGAAATTATCAAGAGAGGGTGGAGAGTCTGCAAATAGATTCAGAGAGGTAAAGGCAATAGATAATAGTTTGGCAGGTGGATTTTAACATGATATAACCTGTCATTCCATATACAGGAATAATGGAAGGAAATATAATACTGAAGTGGAGAGGGATTAGAGGACATAATGATATTGGATACTGGGGGTTTCCCGCAGACCCGTTCAGACATGGGAGGTTTTGCTCCATCCCTGATCATCTGCTCCCAGACACTCCAAGTTACCCTATTGCTCTCTGTACACATGGAATACTTTGATGTGGTTGATTGGTGGTGGGGATAATGTTTTGAAACGTGCATCAAGGGGACAGCCTTTAACCAAGATATTTTCATTTCTTTCTACGTGGAGACCCGATGATGATGGGAATGACTGACTGCTTCTGAATGAAGAGGCTGTGACTGCTGCCAGGACCATGGGATGTATTCACCAATACGATATACTGTGATGGGCACACTGTAACATTAATAGAGAGAGAGAGCTCCTTCGGTTCTTCTACCTCTCTCTATTGACATGGGTACTCTGCAGATACCATGTACACTATCGGGAATCCCACTATACTGGAAATAGCCAGCACCTCCCTGCTGTGGGAGAAACAATCTATTTACCTCATACACCATATATATCCTCCATCACCGAATGGTGACATTGATGTTGAGATACTGGGAAATGATAGATATGTCACCTAGTGAAGGCCGTTTAAACCCAAACCTTTCCTTATTTTGAATATCGATGTGAAGTGTGCGTTCCAGATATGTTGCGACTGGTCAAACCACTCGACATTAACCAAAATATAATCTATTCAAATGCTTCAGTTAAAATGCAATCAAAGAAAAGAACATTTTGGGATAGCTTATATGTTGGAACACTTACACAAACAATAGATACTGTACCTTCTTGGTTTACAACGCGTGGCACAAAGATATATTCAAATACAGATCCTTCCAGCAGTTTTCCAATCCAGGAGAAAACAACATCAACAGAGATCTCAGAGAAAAGCAGCTGGGGATCATGTATTGAAACTTCCAACCCTTTTGGGATCCCCAGCAGCTTCTGAATGCTTCAGCTAAAAACAAAATGAGACACCCTGGTCTGGGAGAGCTGGCCACTTCCCTTCCATTGTTACCACCGTTTTAATGAAACCTAAAATCTCAGTTATTTACTTAAACTGTTTTCAGACAGCAGTTCTGCACCTCTGCCTTTAAAACCTCTCTTCAAAAAAAAAACCCAAGAGAAAATAAGCTTTTTTCAGTGATAGCATTCTCACAACTCCATCTTTAATAGAATCATCCATCAATATACAAAGGTAATTCATTTTAGACCACCTAATCTCCCTGTATTAGCAGACTGGAATGAATATGCTTTACATTGACTCTGAGCATACAAATGTTGACAACTAGTTTCGATTTCAGTCATTTTACTCCTGCCACAGAATGCTTTTGTCTTTCTTCATCCAAGTCTCCACAACGTGTCAAAACTTAGGTTTTCTCGCCCTGTCACCTGTATAATTTCAAACTGAATGGCAGCAATAATAAGCTCAATCGAAACAGACTGGTATTTTTTTCCCTAAACGTCTCCAAAAACTTTAAGGGGTCACAATCAGTGATAAAGATTTGTCTCATGTTTGTTATTCGCAATTTAAATGCTGAAATGTCGTAACGCCAACACCAAGCTCAAGGCCTCCTTCCTCATTGTGGAATAAATCTGTTGATGTTTCCACTGGACACTCCAACCACACGTTACATAATGGAGCACTTCTCATCTCTCCAATAGTCCTTCTGAATGGCATAGCTCCTCATGTCTCAGCATAAAAGGATTACATACTTCTGTACATCTTAATGCTCTAACCTCTTTACCTGCTACTCCTGGCCTATGCCAGTAAACCTTACTCTCACAGGTATATGTTTTGAAAAGATCTCGCACATTCTTCTCAATCTCTCACGGATACCAAACTTTGATTTCTCAACTCAATTATCATCATCAGCCATTTTAGCTTCTAATCTTACCATTGTTACTTTCTGCTCTTCTACACGAGTTCTCACGACTGCAGGAAGTGAATTGCTGAACTACTCCAAAATAAGAATCTCTCTAAGAGTGCCATAGGTTTGTTCTGTTTTTAATACCCTTACCCACCTTTCAAAGTGACTTTGTTTGATCCTTTCAAACTCAATGTGCGTTTAACCAGGGACCCTTTTTTAGATGCTGTCTATAAGCTTCTGGCCCAAGCTCATATGGATTTCCGATGGCTTTCTTCACTACCTCATACTGGCCAGATACCTCCTCCGATGGGGATGCAAATGCCTATCAGCGTTGTTTGGATCAACTAAATTCACATGGTCACTGGGCACTGCATTTGTTTAGCCACTTTCTCAAATGAAATTCAAAAGGCTTCCCCATCCTTCTCATCAAATTTAGATAATGCCTGGATGTATTTAAACAGAACCCCATTAGGCCATTGGTTACAATAGGGTTGCTCAACCTCACTATCCTCCTCATCCTGCCGACCTGCTACCTTCATCACCGCCCTCTATGTCAACTTTCCTCTCTAATTGCTAACATTTTAAGTTAAAGCTCTCTGCTTTTCTTCTGTCCTTTCCTCTCTTTCTTCTTCATTTCCTTTTCTTTTATTTCTACTTTTCATCATAATCCAAACTGTTTCAATTCCTTCTCATGTTCAAAGTGCCTCATTTGAAATTGAATTCCAGGTATTTCCAAAGAGTCTAATGGCAGTTCTACCAAATGTAATTGCTGAGCTATAGCTATAATTATCTCTCATTTTCTCACAGACAAAAGCAAACCCAACTCCAGCTTGTCTGCCAATTCCTACAGCTTTGCCTTCATTACCTTTTGTAAAAACCCCAACTTTACTTCTTCCACACCCAGAGAACTCTTAATAACTGAAAGAATTTTTATACTCAAAACACTGTTTAAACCAACCGAATTCAACATCTGGAACAAAAGACACGAACAACGACCATACACGACCTTTGAACCCAATAGTCTCCCGTGTCTGCATGAGATTATTCTGGATTTTCTGGTTTCCTCCCACAATCCGAAGATGTGCATGTCAGGTAAATTGGCCATGCTAAATTGCTCATAGTTTTCAGGGATATGTGGGTTAGGAGCCTTTGTCGGGGTAAATGTGTAATAATAGGGTAGAGGAATGGGTCTGGGTAGGTTACTCCTCGGAGGGTCGGTGTGGACTTGTTGGGTCGAATGGCCTGTTTGCAGACTGTAGGGATTGTAATTCTAAACCCAATTTGGTGTTACCGATTTAGAACCAGACAAGAGTCCCCAGTTTGCTATAGACCATCCAGACTGACTCAAATTAGTTTAAGAGGGTAGCTTGGATGATAAACCTTTCTTATTTTAAAGGTAGATGTGAAATGGGTGTTCCAAATGTGATGCTACTAGTAAAACCACTCACCATTAAGCAAAACACAACATATGTAAACACTCTACTGAAAATCCATTCAAAATGAAGAAGAATTTAGTATAATTTAACTATTGGAAACCTTAACCGAATAATGGATACAGTACCTTCTACAGATGAACCGTTCCAATATACTAACATCCCATAAACACACCCCTTTGCAAAAAGGTGCATTCAGACATACATTCTCGCATACATTTCTCCAATCCAGGAGGAAACAGCATCAAGTCAGGTTTCAGACAGAGTAGCAGCTGGGGATAAGTTACTCGGCCGTTGTTACTACTATTTATTAAAAACCCTAATAGTGTCATAAGTTATTTACTTGAGCCATTTTCAGCAGGCAGGTTGCTCTTTAAGATCTCTTATTTTAAAAAAAGGAGAAAATAACTTTTTTTAAAGTGACAACATTGTCACACAATTTAGATGCCTGGTCCTTTCCTCTAGGGTCTTCCTCGTGTTACTGATCACAAGGTCACCTGAGAGGGACAAATTCAGGTACAGACCAAGTTACAAGGATGTATCTCATAACTTCTGAAACACCCCTGTCCGTGGACCATCACATGGGACATACCGGGGAGTGAACAACAGCCTGACACACACCATTTCACTGTTTCTCAGCTTCACAATGATTGCACTCCATACACTAGGGAGATAAAAGGAAAGGCTAGGGAAAGATACAGAGGGACAGAAAGATTCACACTAAAGACAGAAACAGGCAGTTAATTAACTGAAAAATGTTGTGGAAATATGGAGAAAAAGACAGGGCGTTGGGACTAACTGGAGAAGTGAGATCTTCGAGAGTAAACTTACAAGAATGAACATTGAATAAAGGCATTGTCAGATCAGCTGAAATGGTTTGTTACATCAAATTCTGAATCTACATCACAGAACACCACAAACAACATAAACTGGGACAAGATGACAGCCCAGCATGGAGAGCTGTGCAGAGCATGCCAGTGTGTTGCTCAGTAAACTGTACTAAATGCTCAGCGGAGAGAGTATTGCAAACTTTACTATCATATGCGAACCATACTCGCATCAGATTACTGCCGACAATGGGAAGATTTGCTGTGTGTGTGTGTTCATCAGAAACTGAGGAAGAGTGCGTGTGTATGCGCGATTCACATGGTTGAATGCGAAACTCATTGTTTGAGAAGGACCGCACATGGAGGAAATTATTTTAAATAAGAACAACTGGCAGGTTTTTTGTTAATCGACAGAGAGAGAGAACGAAAGAGGTTTCATGGACAGATGAGGTAAAGTGTTTGAGAATGTTAAAATAAAGGCATTGCCAGACACAATAGTAATATACATCGGCGTGCACATGAATGACAGATGGATGGGAGTTTGATGTGAGGTCGAATCAGATTTGCTTCGGCAGGTTTGAAGCCGGGAGTGTCAGCAGCAGATTATTAAATTTATTAAGACGTTATTTCATAACTCAAGGTTCAAACAGCAGATGGAATAAACCAGTGAGATATATTCTGGGCTGGTTAGTATTTCAAGTTCGAAATGGTCAGGGTATGGTGTCAAGAATCAACTCATGGTCAAAGGGATCTCCCACAGTTGTGACGTATCTGCTTCAGCAGCAGATATTGGCCAGGGATGGGATGGAAACAGTGGAAGGAAGTGAAGTTTGTCACCAGAACAGTAGAGAGTGACCTCCATGCTCTTAATATGTAAATAACAAAGGCAATGATACAATAAATTGTAGTTCGCAGCTGGAACTGAGTCGGTCAACATAGAGACCCATGAGTAACACTGCCAGAGCAGAGAGGGAGACAGTAATTGAACACATTCATTGATGTAGTTATTAGTGGTCTGTAGAGTGAATATATGGATTGAAAGTTTCAACAGGAAAATAATAGTGACAAGAAGTGTAGACTATATGAAAGAACAGTAATAGAGTCATAACCGGTTTATAGAAAAAAGATCTGGTCAGTGACACTTACCAGGAACACCAACGATAGCCAGGAAATGAAAATAAAAATATCGAATAATGACAAGAGTGTAATAGATCCGCAATGATAATGACCAGCAATAAAATGCAGAAACATACCAAACATAATGTGATAAACTCCTGTCTATGGTTGGAACATGCCAGTGTAATGTTCCCAGATTCTGATACATTTTTGGAACATTCCAGTCTAATGTTCTCAGATTCTGATCTCTCCTTCCCCTCTGTCCAAATCTGCTGATCCTTGTCAGTGCTGTGATGCTCTGATCATGTTATGGGATAACACATTGAATGGTGCACATTTATCATTTAAATATGGAAATCTTCCACTGGAATAATTAGAATCCATGGAGATTGGCATTAATCACAGTCACCGAACAAACTCTGGGAAACCGAGCAAAGGCTATGACAACGGATGAATGGGCACCGCACAAGAATCAACAGACAGGAGTGTTCCCTCCCAGTTGGGGAACACTTAAGTGGTCCAGGACTTTCAACCTTGGACTTTCTGGTGACCATCCTCCAAGGCGGACTTCAGGACAGGCAGCAGCGAAAGGTGGCCGAGTAGAGGCTCATAGCTAATTTTGATGCACATAGGGAGGGCCTCAACCGGGATCTTGGGTTCATGTCACATTAGAGGTGATCACCATTGCACTTTACACACACACACAGGCCCTCCTCTACACACACATGCATACAGACACACATGTACACAGACATGAACACAGACACTCACATGCACCCTTACAGACACACACACACTCACACAGTCATCCTCTCAGAGACTTAGACCATTCTACACTCATGCACACACATATACACTCTCTCTCACAGACACTTACAATCCCCCACCCCAGACACGCACACACACTCCCACACTCACACATGCACCCCCTCACAGACTTAAGACACTCTACATCACTACACACACATATACATTCTCTCTCACACTCACAAACCCCCAATCCAGACAGGCACAGACACAAACACACACACACAAACCGACAAAGACCCACATGCACACATATATTTTGTGGGATGAATTTGTACTTGCAGAGTTACATTGTAATTTGTTCAAAAACTTCGTGAATTCATGTAAAACCCTGAGCTCAAAAACTGCATGGAGTCATGTAAAACTCTGTTATCTCACTTTTCAGATTAGAATCAATCTACACATCATGACATAGACAGACAACACAGGGGCTAACACCTTCAACATATTGTCTAGCTAACAATCACTGTTACAGCTAACACGATAATGCAACATTTTATTTTTAAAAAAGTTTTCGTGATTTACACAAATGAAAGAAGTGAAACTATCATGGTATTCAAACAGATAAAAAACTCAACAGACAATCAAGATATTTTTCAATGAATAATTTCAGTTACATCACACTGTAAATTTTTGTGATAAATTCTGTTCCTTAGAAGTGTGTCCTCCATTATCACCTGCTGAAGGAGCGGCGCTCCGAAAGCTAGTGTGCTTCCAATTAAACCTGTTGTACTATACTGGATTAGTGGTGCTGGAAGAGCACAGCAGTTCCGGCAGCATCCAACGAGCAGCGAAATCGACGTTTCGGGCAAAAGCCCTTCATCAGGAAACAGTACCCTGTTGTACAGTTATAACCTGGTGTTGTGTGAGTTTAACTTTGTACATCCCAGTCCAACACCAGCATCTCCAAATCATGACTGAGCAAACAGGTCCAATTAACCAGTTACACACATCACCTTTCAAATAACTACGAAAGAGAATATTTTCTGGGTTTGGATGGAATGGATGAGGGTTGCTGAGGGATGGATCATAAATCTTCAAATCTTTTTTTAAGCTTGGACATGAGAGTATTAACAGAACACTGCAGGGGTCCATATATGTTCCACACTGTTTATGAAAGAGGCTGTTATAAAATAACAGATCGGCTTCATAAAGAAAAGTCGGGTGGGCAAGTTTCTAGATTCCTTATTGACCAGTGTGAGGCTTTAAGTGCCCTGCTACCAAATCCTTTCATAACCTTGAGACAGAGCTTTGAGACTGCTGCTCAACAACAGGCCGAAGCAATTCTGTCTCTCTGGGCCTCTTACAGAGGGAGAATAGAAGGCCATTCTGCCCATATTAGCCTGTTGCTACTTGAAAAGGTGGTAATCTAGAATATTGGCGCATTTTGCCAACAAGGAGAAAGTGAGCACTGCAGATGCTGGAGATCAGAGCTGAAAAATGTGTTGCTGGAAAAGCATAAAATGTCGATTCTCCTGTTCCTTGGATGCTGCCTGACCTGCTGCGCTTTTTGCCAACAGAATCATTCAAAACAAAGAGATGTGTCACTGCAGCTGTATGAGGTGTTAGTGAGAGGGCACCTGGAGTACATTGTGTTGGTTGTGTTTTTGTAACTGGGAAGGGATGAACCTCCATCAGATACAGTTTAAAGGCTGCTCGTAATCCATGTGTTGCTGTGTCATTTAATATCTTGGGTCTGTTACACAAGGACAGGAGAGGAGGCCATTCAGTCTTTCCAGTCTATTACAGAGGGCCACGAGGAGCCCATTCAGCCTCTCGAGCCTGTTACAGTGGGGAAGGAAGTGTTTCTTTAACTTTCTGTTACGCATGAGTATTAGTTTTAAACTAGTTGTGGAATAGGAAAGACCTGATGTAAACATTAATGTTCTAACTTTGAACAAGGCCAATTTTGAAAGTGTTAGGCGAGCCCTGTGAAAGGCTGATTGGAATATCCTATTCACAGGTTGGTTGGATGGTTGGAAAATACAAGGCCATCAAAACCTGGTTTCAGAGAGTCCAGAGCCAACTTGTTCCCATTAGTGAGATGGGTAAGGCTGGTGGGTGCAGGGAGTGCTGGATGGCTAGATATATTGATGCTCTAGTCAAGGTAAGGAAGAAGGGATATGTCAGGTAAACAGAGCTGAGATCAAATAAATCCCGAGAAGTGTATAGGGGCAGCAAGTGCATAATCAATGGGGAAATCAGACCAGAAAAATGTGGACATGAGATGGCTTTAGAAATAGGGTTAACGAGGCATTGAATAAATCCTACAAATCCTTTAATGGTAAAAGATTAACTCGGGGGAGAACAGGGCCCCTTAAAGCTCAGTAAGGCTACCTATGTGTGGAACCACAGGAGATTGGAGGGATATGAAACAAAACCTTCTCCTCAGTATTTAATGAGGAGGAGATTACAAGGGCGAGAGAATGAATAAATATACAGTGAAACATTGAAAGGTGTCTATATTACAAGGAGGTGTTTGATATTTTAAAACACATAAAGGTGAATAAATCCCTGGGACCTGATCAGTTGTATCCCAAATGTTTGCGAGAAGCTAGGAAAGAAATTGGTCAGCATTTTGCTGATGTATTTGTATCATTGATTTCCACAGGTGAGGTGTCAAAAGACTGGAGGGCTGCTAAAATACTGTCATTATTTAAGAAAGTAAGGAAAAAAAAACAGGTAATCATAGATCGGTGAGCCTGACGTCAATGGTGACGAAATTGTTGGAGGGAATTTTGTGGGAAAGGATGTGTATGCATTTGAAAAGACAAGGGCTGAAGAGGGCTTTGTACATTGGATATCACGTCTCACTGACTCGGTGTAATTTTTTGAGGAAGTGATGAAGATGATTGATGAAGGCAGGACAGTGGATGTTGTCTTTATGGAATTCAGTAAGAAAACCAAAATGGTCTACATGGTAGACTGGTTACACGGTCAGACTGCCTGGGATCCAGGGAGAACTCGCCATTTAGATCCAAAATTTTCTTGAATATTGGAGACAGGGCGTGACAGTGGACATTTGTTCATTAAACTTGGAGACATGAGACCAGTGGCGTGCCGCAAAGATCAATAGTGAGTCCACTGCATTTTGTCACTGATACAAATCATTTGCATTTGTGTCTATGAAGTATGGTAAGTAAGGTTGTAGATAACTACAAATTTGTTGGTGTAGTCGACAGTGGAGAATGATCTCTCAGACTATAATGGGACCTTGTTTAGGTGAACCGAGTGGCAGATAGAGTTTATTTTATTTAAATGTGAGGTGTTGCATTTGGGCAAGACAAATCAAGGCAAGACATATAGGTAGGTTCCTGTGGAAAGCTGAAATCAAGGAAATCTCCATAGAAATGATCGAATCCCTACAGTTAGGAAACAGGCTTTTCGGCCCATCGAGGCCACACCGACCCTCTAAACAGTATCCCACTGAACAAACCCCTGCCCTATCCCTCTGAGCCTGCATTTCCCATGGCTAATCCACCTCCCCTACACATCCCTGGGTACGGTGCGCAATTTAGCATGGCCAATCTACCCTTACCTGTATATCCTTACACTGTCGGAGTAAAACATAACACCCGGAGGAAACTCACGCAGACACGGGGAGAATGTACAAACTCCACACAGCGAGTCATTCAAGGATGGAATTAAACCCAGGTCACTGCCCTGTGAGGCAGCAAAGCTAGCCTCGTGGTGCAGGTTCTCCGTTCCTTGAAAGTGCTGTCACAGGTAGATAGCACAGTGATGAAGGCATTTGGTGATCTTGCGTTTATTGGTGCGTGCTTTGAGTGGAAGCATTTGCATGACATGTTAAATCTTTACAGGACATAGGTTTGGCCACTTTTGTAATATTGCCTTTAATTCTGGTCTCCCTGCTGTCGCGAAGGCGTTGTCAAACTTGAAAGGGTGCAGAAGAGATGTAAAAGAATGTTGCAGGTGTTGGAGGGTCAGAGTTACAGGTAGAGTTTGAATAGGCTGGGGCTATTTTCAAGTGTTGAGGCTGAGGGGGGATCCTTAAAGAGGTTTATAAAATCATGAGCGGCATAGATAACATAAACAGTCAATGTCTTTTCCCAGGATAGACGAGTCCAAAATTAGAAGACAAAGGTTTATGGTGAGAGGAGAAATATTTTAAAAAGGGACACGAGGGACAATATTTTCACACAGAGACTGCTGTGCAGATGGATTGAACAGCCAAAAGAGATGGTGGAGGCAGGTACAGTTACAAAATTTAAAAAGCATTTGGATGGATATATGTGAGAGGTAATTTCGGTGCAAACTTTAAGATGTGCCTAGACCACAGACTGATCTATAATAAAAGACAAAACTTTTGCTTCTTTTCTAAAACATTAGACTTTTGCTTTTTTTAAAAACATTTTGTATACTCAAAAGTAGAATAGTTTAAAATTGTGCATGCAGTTTGTGAGCAGAGTGACTTCTTTTCTAAAAACATTAGACTTTTGCTTTTTTAAAACATTTTGTATACTCAAAAGTAGAATAGTTTAAAATAGTGTATGCAGTTTGTGAGCAGAGTAAAAACAAACAGGCCCTTGATTGATGAAACCATAAACACAGGCAGGGAAGGATGAGTCCTTGACTGATAAAGACTGCAGGACAGGGAAACGACTCGAGAGACATCTGCTACAGATTGATACAGAGACATCTGCTACATATTGATAAGACCGCTAGCACAGACAGAGAAGAATAAGTCTTTGACTGATAAGACTACAGGGGGAGAAAGACAACACCTCTAGGAACATGGGAGGCATTTATTGCAGACTTTGTGATAAGGATGCAAGTTGGAGAATAATGATGTTTTTAAGAATGTGATCCTCATGGCTCGTTAAGAGCCAGGAAGGGGAGGGTCTGGAGACATTTGTTGCAGACTTTGTGTTAAGGGTGCAAGTTGGAGAATAATGATGTTTTTAAGAATGTGAACCTCATGGCTCGTTAAGAGCCAGGAAGGGGAGGGTCTGGAGACGTTTGTTGCAGACTTTGTGATAAGGGTGCAAATTGGAGAATAATGATGTTTTTAAGAATGTGAACCTCATGGCTCGTTAGAACCAAGGAGGGGAGGGACTTGTGCTGTATATAATGAGAAACTTTGTAAGCCTCAGCGCGCCTTTTACTCAGAAGGCTGCCCGACTCTGCAGACTTGCTAATAAAACTTTGTTTTCCTGAATTTGTCTAGAGCGATTATTAAGAAGCGATTTTCGTTTCTAACAACTTGGGGGCTCATCCGGTCAACACTCCGGCCGCAAGGGGAGGTGAGGAAGGACATCGGAGAAGGTGCACCCTGCCGAGTTCGGCAGTCCCTGATTCCTTGCTTGTCGCCCCGCGCGGCTTGAGCGAGTGTTACCCGGGAGGCTCAGGAAAACAAAGGAGGGGTGTGGCCGAGGTAGTGGGGACGGTTAACGATCGAGTAATTTCGGTGCACCGAACCCAGGTAAGAAAAAACTTGCGGGGAATGTGTTTCCGGACGCCTGGGGACCTATGGGGTGCCTGTGGATTTTTCTACAGAGACGTGGGACTCAGGTATCTCGAGACCGGGGCTCGCCTGTGAGGGATTTTGCAGAGACCGTGTTTGAGGAGGAACGTGTACCTACGGGGTGCCTGTGATCTGTGTCACAGAGACATAGGACACAGGAATCCAAAGACTGGGGGTGCCTGCAAAGGAACCTGGGCGATCACGGGACTGAAGGTCCGGGAATTGGCTAAATTGTGGTAGATTATCACGGGATAATACGAGAAATACGAAGTCCTTGGCAATGGGAAATAAGGGATCCAAGGCGATTAAGGGAAGGGTAGGCTTAAACAGGGACAATGACACATACCCCGGGGTTACTGACGATATTCCGTTAGGAAGAATGTTAAATAATTGGAATCAGGGTGGGAGAAAAGGAAAATCTAAAAGGAAGATGGTAAAATACTGTGAAAAGTGGTCCCAGAAACCTATTCAGGGCGACTCAGTGTGGTGGCCTAGATTCGGTACTGACGAAGACTGGGTCCGGCAAGCTCTCATTTTTGAATTGACATATATGTATGGGAAGTGTGTAGAGGCAGATGGGCCAAGTGCTGGCGAGGGGGACGAGATTAATTTAGGATATTTGGCGGTATGGATGACCAGACGGAACAATCTCTTTCCGTGCTGTACATCTCTGAGAGTCTATTGACTCTTCAGTGTATAACACGGGAACAGGAGGAGGCTATTCAGCATCTGAATTCCGCCAGTCGGCTTGTTTGCTCCATTACTGAGAGTCAAATACAAAAATACATCAGTCAGATTTTGATGAAGTTTTACAGAAACAGTAGAATGGTCTTTCATCAAGAAAAGCTGTAAAGAATGTGAAGAGGCCATTCAGTCCCTCACCTCCATTCCACAGGAGCAGCAGGTGAGCACAGAGCTATTGGAGCCTGTTACTCAGGAGCAGGAGGAGGACATATATTTTTACAAACTTGGGATCAGAAGGCAGTTATTCAACTGCTTGGAATTGGGGCACAGGGACAGGAGACAGTCACTCAACTGTTCGAGACAGGGACACAGGAACAGAAGCCAGTCATTAAACTGCTCAAAACTGGGGAACAGGGAATTCTGGAGGCTAGTGAGGCCCGAGGATCGTGTTACGCAGGAACAAGAGGAGGTGACTCACTCCCCACCAGTATGGGACACTGGGAGAGAAGGGGAGTTTGCTTGGAACAGACAGAAATGTTTGAATAAATTGCATTACTGGTCCATTCAATCCTGCCCCAACATTCATTAAGACCACGGCTGATCTGATGGTGATTCCCTCATTCCATTTTATGGAGACTGTCCTCTCTGCAGCCTCTGCTCCATTTGTTGGTCATGTTGCAGACAGAGATGCTGCAACAACAGTCACCATGACTCATTCAGAGGGATGGGTCAAACCGGATGAGTCAGGATTTGAAGAGTCCAATAACAAGAATTAAAACACAAAATAAAGGCATTGCCAGATGTTTAGTTCTCTCATATTCGCAATCCAAATCACATAACCAGCCCATCCATTACATATTCATGATGGAGCACTGTGTAGATCCGGCTAGTGTACAGCTCTATGCAACCCAGCAATGTGCAGAGTGAAACTCTATGCAGCCCACACCAATGCTGGATCTATAATCCTGGGCTAAGTGTACAGCGTGGGGGGCTGTGCAGTCCGCACTGGTTCATTCATATATAAACCCAGGCTGTTGCATTGTTCGGCAACACTGTGTTAGATCACTGCCCATTGTGGGGAAACATGTAACCAATGCTGAAATTGACAGGATGTGCAGTTCCAATCCATTTACAGCTCCATATCTCCACTGTGCCTTGTCAAGGGATGCTGCGAATGTGAAAACCACTGCGAGGAAGAGATGTAAATGGAAACAATTTAAATACCAATAGTTCTGATTAAGGCGCATATCACTCTAGTATTGAAAGATGAAATAGCTGAGATAATATCCAATGAGATTTTGTAAATGGTGCAAACAAGTAAGAGGGGGTGGTAATGTGATAGTGGTTGCGCTATCAGCCTTCAAATAATCAATGGGAATTAGCAGAACAAATGTGCAGGGAGACTGGCGAGACTTGCAGGAGCAATAGGGTCGTCATAACAGGCGATGTTAATTATCCTAACATAGACGGGGACTTCCAGAGGGTTAAGAACTTAGATGGAACGTAATTTGATAAGTGTGTTCAGGAAAGCTTCCACAAGCAGCATGTAGAGGGTCATACTGGGGAAAGGACAAACTCGACCTACTGTTGGGAAACAGGGCAGGATAGGTGACGGAGGTAAATTGGGGGAGCATTTTGGGAAATGTGACCAAAGCTGTATTAATGTTAAAATAGGTTTGGTAGGGAAAAAAATGGCCCACAGATTAAAGTTCTAAATTGGGGCAAGGCGAATATTGTTGGAATTAGACAGGGGATTGCAGGGCTTGATTGGAGTCGTGTATTTCCAGGTAAAAGGATCCCAGGCAAGTGGGAGGGCTTCAAAAGTGAGATAGCTCGAGTTCAAGGTCTGCATGTTCCTGTGAAGGTGAAGGGAAGGTGAGGCTGGAAGAGAGAACCCTGGATGACAAGAGATATTGGGGCTCTGACCAGAAAGAAAGGAGGAGTCACTAAGGTACAGGCAGCTGGGACCAAGGGAATCTCTGGAGGTACATAGGGGATACAGGAGTTTACTGAAGAAGGAAATCAGCAGGGCTAAAATTGGGTTTGGGATAGCCTTGGCTGAGCAGATTAGGGTGAATCCAAATTCAGTATAGTAAAGAAAAAGAACAACTAGAGAGAGAAAGGACGCCTTAAAATCCAAATGGGCATGCATGTGTAAAACCTCAAGAGATGGGTGAGGTCCTCAATTTCCCCTCTGCGTTTATCATGAAGAAAGACATGAAGACTTGCCACCTTTGAGAGGTTAGCTGCGATATCTTGGCACAGTCCATATCACAGTAGAGGTGCTGTTGGACATATTACAATGCACAAAGTCAGATAAATCTCTTGGTCATGACCAGATATATCTAAGAGCACTGCACGAGGCGAGAGAAGATAGTTCAGGGGCAAGGTCCCAGAAGACTGGGCAGTAGCAAATGTAGTGCCCTTTTTCAGAAGGGCTGAAAAGAAAAGCCTGGGAAATATAGACCAGTAAGCTTTACATCTGTTTCGGAAACCACTAGAGAAGGTTCGGAGATATAAGATATGTATGCATTTGGAAAGACAGAGTTTGCCTTAGAGCAGTCAGCATAGCTTTGTGCGTGGCAGATCATGCCTGACAAATTTTGATAGAGTTTTTTGAGGAAGAGACCAGGAAGGTTGACGAGGGCAGGGTGGTAGACATATTCTATATGGATTTCAGTAAGGCCTTTGATAAGGTTCCACATGGTAGGCCAATCTGAAAGGTTAGATCGCATGGAGTCCAATGTAAACAGGCAAATTGGCGACACAGTTGGCTTGAGGTTATGAAGCAAATGGCTATGGTGGAGGTATGCTTGTCGGACTGGAGGCCTGTGACGAGTGGAGTGCCGCAGTGGTCGGTGCTGGGCCCATTGTAGTTTGTTATCTATATCAATGATTTGGACCAGAGTGCACAACGCAACGTTAGTAAGTTTGCAGATGACACTAAATTAGGAGACATCATTTACAGTGAGGAACGTTATCAGAAATTGCAACAGTACCTTGATCAGCTGCGGAAGTGGGCTGAGGAATAGCAAATGGAGTTTAATATAGATAAGTGTGATGTCTTGCATTTTGGAAAGTCAAATCCATGTAGGAGTTTAATGACGAATGATAGTGCCCTAAGGCGTGTGGTGGAACAAAAGGACGTTGGAGATCAGGTGCACGGTTATCTGAAATTTGAGTCACAGATACACAGGACAGTGAAGAAGGATGCTGGCACATTGGCCTTCATCAACGCAACGCATTGAGTAAAGAAGTTGGGACGTTATGTTGCAGTTGTACAGGATGTCGGTAAGGCTGCAGTTGGAGTATTGTGTTCAGTTTTGTTCACCTTGCTCTGGAAAGGATATTATTGAACGAGAAAAAGTGTCGAAGAAATTTACAAAGATGCTTCCTGGGCTAAAGGCTCGAAGTTTTAGGCAGAGATTGAACAGGTTAGAACTTATTTCTTTACAGCGTTGGCTTCTTATAGAAGTGTAGCTCTTATAAAATCATGAGAGGTGTGCATGTGGCGAATAATTCAAATTTCTTTCCCAGGTTTGGTGAATCGAGTACTAGAGGACATCCATTAATGTTTGGAAAGGATAAAAAATGTAAAAAGGAAACTGAGGGGCAACTTTTTAACATAGAGTGGAGTACGCATATGGACTGAGCTGTCAGTGCAAGTGATTGAGGTGGGTACAATAACAACATTGAAAAGGCATTTGGACAAATACACAGATAGGAAAGGATTAGAGGGATACTGAACAAGGACAGGGGAATGGGGTGAGTCTGGATGGACATTTTGTTTGCCATAGACCAGCTGTGCCAAATGGCCAGTCATAGTGGCAGTCTCGTGCAATATGAGTGTAAAGCAGTGTGTTTTGGGGAGGTGACAGGGTGGGGGATGTACACCGAGATAAAATGTCATGGAAGGATATTTTCACATTTTCAGAATGCTGAAATGAATTGATTCCGATAGTATCATGCAACACGGGTCAGTATTTCGAAGAATTATGAGTGAAAGGGATATTGCTGTGAGTTCAGGCGATGGAGAGTTTTGGATGAGCATTTGTTCTGCAGCTTTGTAACTAGGAATGAGGACAGAAGAGTCTTCGCCTAACTGGGCTGAATCTAACAAAAACCTGTCTCAGTGACATTTTCATTGAGTGTGACAGAGGGCTTGTCTGCACGAGGCCAAGCTAGTTTCCTGGTGCTATCTAACCAAACTCACCTCATTAACTACCCACCCCACCCCATGGTGTCCCTTTCATTCAATGCCAGCCCGATTCTCCCAACCATCATGACTGGAGGGACTCACAGTCGCCCGGATGCCCCTGGATATTTCGTGATCCCTGACACTGGTGCCATCTTTAAAAGGCCAATGGGCACACGGTTGCGCTTTCTCAGTCTGGAGTTGCCCTGCACATTTTCACCGAGCATGGCAGCGAAGGGGAAATTACACCACGGTTTGTCGACAGCAGCTCGGAAGTCCTGGTGGATGCGCTAGTACAAAGGGGACCATGCTCTTCTCAGAGGGGTGTACACTACCAGACCCACCCAGCATGGTCTGAGCTCACCACCCAGCTCAATGCAGTTTCTGGGGTCTGACGAAATGACCAGTAAAACAGGGCAAGCATCAATAAGCTTCCCCATTCTGTCAGGATAAGGGTCACCATATTTTCTCTGCTCCCTCACTGTACACTCACTGTATGTCTGTTATAGCACCGAACAAGGCTCATGCTCCACCACTCACACTACTGCATTCAGCACCTTCCATCTCTTTCTGTTTTGCCTTTCTCATGCCCCCCACATTGTTATAGAATATTCTAGAGAATGTGAATTATGGAATGTTCCAGGTATTGTTCCAACTTATTTCCAGTTTCAGGAAAACGGCTGTTCCCCAGTGTGTAACACGAAAGAGGATGGTGTAGAGATGTCCGTCTTTCAAATCACACACTATTAAAATCCACCATGAGGCCATTCATTACTTCAAATATGCTCCAACATTCAATACGTTTGGGGGTGGTCTGATGGTTTTCTCAGCTACATTTTACAGGAACTTTCAGTCATTCAGCCACAAGGTTCCTGTTATCGAGCAGACGATTCTCAGACACTTCACACTCCGGGTTTCTTCTAGCATGTGTTCAGAAGGCATTTCACATGGGGACGGACTCTGCTTACAATATATTTCATCTGATTTATAAATTCATACAACAGTCAGCATGCTTTCCACAGACCAATCAAAAACATGCACTTATTTTATGGTTATCGATATCCAATCACAATTAGTCATTCTGGTAATTTCACTGGTCTCACCTTATTGTATTCAGCCAAAGACAACTTTCAAACACTTGTTTCATTATAAAATATAATCTCTAGCAGAGAACATTTTTGTCTCAAATACACCTTTTTCCTTGTCATTAAAATTTCTCTTGCTCTTTTTCTGCGACTGATTCTGTGTGTAACAGTTACACAGTCTCCCACTCAGTTGGCTGGATGGTTGGTTTGTGATGCAGAGGGAGGCCACCAGCGCAGGATCAATTCCCCACACTGACAGAGGTTACCATGAAGGGGATGCTCTCTCAACCTCACCCCATCACCCGTGTGGGGACCTTCAATGTAAACCACCATGAGTGGTCTCTCTAATCAGAGTTATTTGGGACTCTAATCTATCAATGTTAGCATTATAATTTTCGAACAACTATTTTATTGAAAAAGATATTTTATTATTTATATTAAACGAACAACAAAACAACTCAAATAACTGAACAAAATTAGACCCATGTGCATGTATATACAAAATAAGTTAAAGTCTCTAAACGGACAGAAGAAAAACAAAAATAAACAATAAATAATAATAAACAATACGGCTCAGCATAACAAAGTGATAGCTCTCGTTCTTCGAGAGCATGAACTGATACACATTCATACGTTCATAATTCTTAATATGTGATTCATTAGACAATATCGTCATGGCTGTACAAAAGCCCTTTTTAGAGTGTCAGATCAGCCTGTATCGGGTTGCCATATCTTATATAAAACTCTGCTTTTCGGTGCACTATACTTGTGAGAATGTCCAAAGGGATATTCTCCATGACGAGCTTACAATGACACAACAGACCCGGAGGTTTTTCAGACATCCAACACAACAGAATATTTTTACTAGCACAGGTTATATGTGGCAGATAGTAAAGGAGTATTGTGCATTAATATTTACTGTGGAAAAGGATATGGAAGATATAAAATGGAGGGAAATAGATGGTGACACCTTGCAAAATGTTGATATTACAGAGGAGGAAGTGCTGGATGTCTTGAAACGGGTAAAGCTGGATAAATCCCCAGGACCTGATCAGGTGTTCACTAGAACTCTGTGGGAAGCTAGAGAAGTGATTGCTGAGAATCCTGCTGAGATATTTGTAGAATGGATAGTCACAGGTGAGGTGCTGGAAGACTGGAGGTTGACTAACGTTGTATGAGAAGGGTGTTAATGACAAGCCAGGGAACTATAGACCAGTGACCCCGACGTTGGTGGTGGGCAAGTTGTTGGAGGGAATCCTGAGGGACAGGATGTGCCTGTACTTGGAAAGGCAAGGACTGATTAAGGATAGTCAACATGGCTTTGTGCGTGAGAAATCATGCCTCACAAACTTGATTGAGTTTTTTGAGAAAGTAACAAAGAGGATTGAAGAGGGTATAGGGGTAGATGTGATCTATACGGATTTCAGTAAGGGTTTTGATGAGGTTCCCCATGGGAGACTGAATGGCATGGTTTGATCTCATGGAATACAGGGAGAACTAGCCATTTGGATACAGAACTGGCTCAAAGGTAGAAGACAGAGGGTGGTGGTGGAGGGTTGTTTTTCAGACTGGAGGCCTGTGACAAGTGCAGCGCCTCAAGGATCGGTGCTGGATTCACTACTTTTTGTCATTGACATAAATGATTCGGATGAGAGCATAAGAGGTACAATTAGTAAGTTTGCAGATGACTCCAAAATTGGAGGTGTAGTGGAGAGCAAATAGGGTCACCTCAGATTGACCAAATGGCCAATGGGCTGAGAAGTGGCAGATGGAGTTTAATTCAAATAAATGCGAGGTGCTGCATTTTGGGAAAGAAGATCTTAGCAGGACTTATACACTTGATGGTAAGGTCGCAGGGAGTGTTGCTGAACAAAGAGACCTTGGAGTGCAGGTTGAAAGTGGAATCACAGGTAGATAGAATAGTGAAGAAGGCGTTTCCTTTATTGGTCAGAGTATTGAGTACAGGAGTGGTAAGATCATGTTGCGGCTGTACAGGACACTGGTTAGGCCAGTGTTGAAATATTGCGTGCAATTCTGGTCTCCTTCCTATCGGAAATATGTTGTGAAACTTGAAATGGTTCAGAAAAGATTTCAAGGATGTTGCCAGCATTGGAGGATTTGGGCTATAGAGAGAGGCTGAACAGGCTGGGGCTGTTTTCCTTGGAGCATCGGAGGCTTAGGGGTGACATTATCGAGGTTTACAAAATTATGAGGGGCATGCATAGGGTAAATAGGTGAAGTCTTTTCCCTCGGGTCAGGGAGTCAGAACGATAGGGTATAAGTTTAGGGTGAAAGGGGAAAGATATAATAGAGAACTACGAGGCAACTATTTCACACAGAGAGTGGTACGTGTATGGAATGAACTATCAGGTGATGTATGGGAGGCTGATACAAGTGCAACATTTAAGAGGCAGTTGGATGTGGAAATGAATAAGAAGGGTTTGGAGTGTTATGGGCCAGGTGCTGGCAGGTGGGAATAGATTGGTTTGGGATATGTGGTCGGCATGGATGGGTTGGACCGAAGGGACTGTTTCCATGCTGTACATCTCCATGACTCTATGATTCTATGACTTATATTAATCTCTGCTTTTGGTGCACCATGCTGGTGAGAAAGTTCAAAGAGATATTCTCCATGATAAGGTTACAAAGTCTCAACAGACCCGGGGAGTTTTCGACATACAACACAACATAATATCTTTACTAGCATAGAAAGTAAGGATATTATTTTCCCATGTGCATCTGCGTAAGATACTCTGGGCAGGTCCAGGAAAAGAGAAGCCGGGTCCATCTCCAATTCGGTCCCCATGACCAACTCTACCACACCTAACGCAGTGCTCCAATATATACGAAGCCTGAAGCAGGACCACATGCAATGAGTAAGAGTGCCTGCAGTCATTCTGCGTTTAGGACATGCTGAAGATAATCCCACTTTGAAATTTGAGAGAAAACCTGGGGTCAGAAAGAACCTATGAAGATTTTTCAACTGAATGGAATGGGTTCTATTACAGATCAAAATCCTTCGAGCATTTTCACAACTATCCTCCCATGTCTCCGAAGAGATCTAAAATCCCAACTCTCTCGCACAGACGTCACGAAGCTGCATAATCTTGTCTGCGGGGACACTATCCAACAAATGGTAAAGGGTACTGACAGAGAGTGTATTCTTTACAATAATCACCTGCTTCTCTGTATCGGATCTATAAATGGTTTTTAAAATTGTGTTTTTTAATCAAATCTCTAATCTGGAAAAAAACAGAAGAAGTCTCTACTAGGTAGTCCATACTTACGAGTTATTTGATCAAACAGTATCATTGTTTCTCCTTCAAGTAACATGTCGTGACTTGGTGGTTTGCACTGCTGACTCACCGCACCAGGGTCACGGGTTTATTTCCAGCCTTGGGTGACTCGCAGTGTGGAGTTAGTATAGTCTCAACTGTGTCTGCGAAGGTTTCCTCCCACAGTCACAAACATGTGCATGTCAGATGACTTGGCCATTGCTCAATCGCTCATTGTGTTCCAGGATCTGTAAGTTGGGGCATTAATCAGGGTAAATATAGGATGGTAGGGGAATGGGTGTGGGTGGGTTACTCTTCAGAGGATCGAAGTGGACTTGCTGGGCCCAAGGACCTGTTTCCCGACTGTAGGGATACTACTAATTCTAAATCACCCAAGCAAGGTACCCCCTTCGCTGCCCACAGTTTAAACCTGGAATCCATTATCCCCCGGTATACCAATGAAAGGCGTAAGAAACATGGTTTCGGCTGTATTGCTTCGATCTGACGCATTGTCCTTGAAGTTTTAACAGTATTGATAATCATTATTTTATGACAATATTCCAAAATGTTGTCATTTTATTTAAGAACAATAGACTAATAACGGTTCACTTTGTCTGAGAGGGCTCAATGTCTAGCCATATCGATGCCGAGACCTCAACGGCCCAGGCGCTAACATACGATGAAAAAAAAACTTAATTGATTGTTTTAATCGGGGAGATCTAACCTACACATCCCCGGGTACTATAGGCAATTAAGCATAGCCAAACCGCTCGAAGCTGCATATCTATGGACGATAGGAGGAAACGAGAACACTGGGAGGAAATCCACACAGACATGGAGAGAATGTTCAAAATCCACATAGAGGGTTGCCCGAGGTTGGAACCGAACGCAGCTACTCGGTAACAGGAGGATCAGTGCTAACCACAGATCCAACATGCACATCTGTTAGTGCTGTTTGTTACTTGTGGCTGACTAAAGAAATCTGCCTGACTTGTTCCTGTAACTGAACCTGACTCAGTCTGAGAACTTTATCATCGGCCATATCACTAACCTGGTTACATTTAAAATTTGGTGTCAGAAGTGGAGGAATGGGACGAGAAAATGAAACAGTGCCACCATCCAACCTCCGTCAGAGTAGGAATTAGGATAAATCCACAAAGTGGGATTTCAGTCAAGTGGGATTTCTCTTTCTCAGAAATTTGGGGTGGCTGGACCTTTATATTACATCGAAGCTGGCTTTGTCTGATTTTCCATGGACAGGTGAATCAGGGATAATGTTGCATGGAAAGAAACGTGCAGCTGGGATCACAATGAGATGAGCCATGATCTTATTTACTGGTGGAGTACTGTCAAAGGGCCGAATGACCCACTTGTGTCCCTCAGCCCTATGTTCTGATGTTCCATTCAGCCCTCGGACATGCTAAACGGGGCAGATCGAGGCCACTCCAATGGTTAGGTGCAGTTTTGGAAATGTACTTGGAAAATCCAGGCTGGATCAGGAAGTGACCACCACCCCACCCTCCAGTCCCTGTTTCCAGGCTTCCCCTCTCTGTAACTTCTGCTCCAGATGTGGGTCATGTTGCAGACCCAGATACGCTGGGAATACAGCCACATACCCCACCCAGGGTTAAAATAACAAATCCTCTGCTCTCCCTGAATGCAACATTGTACAACACGATTTCCAGCAATATAATCCGTTACTTTCCAAAAGCATAACATGTGAAATGAATAAATAGGAACAGGAGTAGGTCAATCGGCCCATCAAACTAACCCTGTCATTTAATAAGAACATGGCTGATCTAGCCCAGGGCTTAACTCCATTCTCTTGGCTACTCCTTGTATTCCTCCACACCTCTCTGAGTGAGGGAATTCCAGACATTCACTACCTTCGGAGAGAAGACATTACTCTGCATCTCAGATTGAAATCGATGTTCCTTATTCGGTATCTATATCCTCGAGTTCGACACTTTGCTCAAGCATGGAAAAACACTTCTCAACATTTACCTTCTCCAAACACTTCCGTGTCTTGTAGGTTTCAGCAGGATCACTCCTCGTTCATTTAAACCCCAATGAATTATCGAATCACCATCTTAGAGATTCTCAATAACACAACCCTTTCATCCCAGGAAACCGGCTAATGTACCAACCGAGTTCCTTGCTGCATCATCATGCTGACTTTATGTTTCATACACAGCAAGACTCCAATGCCTTTACTGTTCCTTTTCTGGAAGTCCTCTCCATTAAATAACAGTCTGCCTTTTGATTCTCAGTGTCATCCTCAAACTCGGATGTATATTGCACTCAACTCCCTCCTTCAGGCTGTCAGTATAGATTGCAAATAACTGATGCCATCAGACTGATATTTGTGGTACCCCAGCAGATAAACCTTTACCATAAAGATCCATTAATCCTGACTCTCCGATTTCTGTGTTAAACAATCATCATCCCATGTTAATACAGTATCCGACGTCCTGGAGCTTCTATTTTGTGTAAGAACGTTTGTTTTGTAATACCTTGTGGAAAATCTCTGGAAATCCTCCTGTCCACCAGATCCCCTTAATCAAGTCCGCTTGTTACATTTACAGGCATCTCCAGAAATACTTTACATGATTTTACAAGGCAAAATACCATTTTCCTTTCACAAAACCACCCTGACTCTGCGTGAAGCTGTTCTAAATGTCCATGCTGGGCAGATCTTCCAAACTATACTAGTCCCATCTGTTTTCGTTAGGTCCATGTGCCTCTAAATGTTTCCCATTCATAAGTCTGTACAAATGAGTTTTAAATGCTGTAGCTATTCTTGCATCTCCCACTCTTCCTCTGGAAGCTCATTCCATACCCACACCGCCCTCTGTGTAAAAAAGTTGCCCTTTAGTCCCTTTTAAATCTACCCTCTTTCACCTTAAACCTATTCCCTCTTTTTTTGGATTCCCCTACCATTTGGAAAAGACCTTAACTATTCACCCTATCCATACCTCTCATGATCTTATAAGTTTCTATAATGTCACTCCTCAACATCCTACACTCCATCTGATACTAACTTCAAGAACAAGCGTTTAAAGATAAGCACGGCAAAATTAAACAATATTAAAAATGACAGGTAACCAACACTCGGCCCAAAAGCCAAACTATGATTGTTTTTTCTCCATGTTACAATACTAAGGCAGCATGAAACGCGTACTAGTGCCAATAAGAAGTCAAGCACCTGAATCCCTTTATCTATAGGGGGTGATGATCACGAAAGTGAAAATGTATCTGTGGCCAAATGTATATACCACATGGTTAACATTCTCCCTCCTGGCCTTTGTATAGCTTTGTGTGGTTGTGGCTTTTTTATCTTGCATTTAATAGAGAGAACCCCTTTCCCCCATTCACACCTTAAATTCGACCCGTTATACAGAATCTTTCCTTTCACCACTGCTAAAAGCCGGTTTTTCTTTTGCCACACCCTCTTTTCCCTGCCACCCATCCTCTACATCTGGCAAGGGACTAAAAGACCATTTTGAAATTGTATTCAGTTTTGAAGAATTGTCACACTGGACTGGAAACGCTAACTCTGTTTCTCTTTCTCTGCAGATGTGACAGACTTTCTGAGTTTCTCCAGAAATGAATAGGCGCAGAAAAAATTTTCAATTAAATACATAATTATGGATACTGGAAATAAAAATAAAAAGCCTTTATAGAATGTTCACTGGACCTGAAAGTTTAACTCTGCATTCACTCCAGAAAATTCTTCAACATCTTTCGCAATTTCTTCAGCAATTTCTGTTTTTGAACACTTTCCAACGACGTATTGTCAAAGATGCCCAAACATCCTGTCCAACATGGAGTGTCGTACACTGGGAACTGAATAGTAACGCATGGTGACAAGTTCCTAGACTCTGAAACTGCATAAGGCTGGCATCACTGATACTGCAGAGCTCTGAATCATGGTCAGGGAGAAAAACAGAAAGAAACACATTCACTTCAAATACAGAAGATGGCATTACTGAAAGGAAAAGATTCAGATTACTACCTTAAATGGATATTGTTTATGTAACAATTTGGAGGCGTGACACCAAGGAAAGACTTCCAGCAGAAAGAGAATATGAAAGTGGAAGTATTTCCGCATCAGAAACCAGAGTAGGTCACTGAGTACAGGGCTGATGGGTGAATGGGTCTCGGTGTGAACTGTGGGACAGTCAGTAGAATTGAATTGTAGATATTGCAGCTAAAACTTGGTTATCATCTGATGCTGTAGATTTCAATGACAATCTGTAACCTTTCCCCCAGGATAATCCATCCATCTACCATTTCCATCAAGCCGATCCATGGGTCAGTGACGAGTGTGGGTGAACATGGTCGGGTCGGAATCACATGCACCTAAACCTGATGACAATCCATTAAAGCTACCGCACTTGACTGGTTACACTACGAACAGGAGGACTAACATCTGATATTGAGAGAGAGATGATCCCAAGACTAACAAATCAGATATAAGCTCTGTCGTCCTGTCAAATCCATGCATAAAAGTCGATGGACCATTAAACAACTTACTGGAGGAGTGGACTCCACAAATATCCCAATCCAAAATAATGGAACAGCCCTGTGCATCCATGTAAAAGATGCAGGATCTGCACCATCCTCAGCCAGAAGTGTTGAGTCGATTACCCACCTCACCCTCACTATGATACCCTCAGAAGCACAGATGCCCGTCTTAACCAATTCAATTCACTGCACGTGACATCAAGCAACAGCTGGACACTGTAGATATGACAAAGGCATTTGGCCCTGACACCATTCCTGCAATAGGACTGAGGACTTTGGCAAAACAACAAGCCGTGTACCTGAGGAAGCTGTTTCATTCCAGCTCCAACTCTGACAACTCCCTGGCAATGTGGGTAATTACTCAACCAGGTCCCATTCGGAAGAAGGGAATAATTACATTCGGAACAATTACCACGCCCTCAATCCCATCACGATAGTAAAATTGGTTGGGGTTATTTTTTAGAGAGCTGTCAAACAGCACAGAAATAATCGGTTCAGTGTGGTTTCAGATAGGCCCCCATGTGGAGATGGTGCTGTTGTGGAATTGTCATTGGATTGCTAATCCAGACCAGGATAATTCTCCGGCAACTGGTGCAAGTTGAAAACAATTAGTAAAATATCGAGATCTATTATCTGGTGTCAGTAATAGTGATCTTGTGTTCAATGTCGATTATAGATGTCGATCTCCTTACCCAGTGTACTTTCGGGAAGTGAATCTCCCGTGCTTTCCTGGTCTGGCCTAAAAGTGACTCCAGACACACAGACATGTGATACACTCTTCAATGGTCTCTGAAACAGGCAAGCAAGGCACTCAATTGTATCAACCTGCTCCGAGATCGTAAAGGATAAATCCGGAGAGAACAGCCGGCAACAGCCTCGTTATCAGAAAAGGGAATGGGAAACACAATCCTGTCGACCCTGCAGAGACCTCCTTCCTAACAGCTGAGAGCTTCTGACAACATTTACAGAGCTTTCCCACACACTGCACAGAAGTATCGGGAAAGGAATACGTCATACAACTCATTGAGCTTTCCCTATTCTAGTTAATAGCCGAATATCTCCTCAACGCAGTTTTCCCCATACAATATACATATTCCTTAACATGTTTAAACATTGTGAACCATAAAATGAGAACTGCTTTACTCCATTCAGCCCACTAGTTTTGCGCCTCCATTCTATGTACAGGCAGTTCACCAATAACACGTGTTAGTTAAATACAATTCGGCTGCAATGCAATTCATGAATCTTTTTCTATAAAGTGAACTGGCGTTTACTGTGACGCGATTCCTTGGCTGGCACCAGCTGAACAGCAAACCCAGCCTCAGAAACCTCTATCTACAAAAGTTACAATCAATGTGTTCAGCTAAAACAGAAGTGCAATTGGCTCTTCAGGCCTTGAAACTGAGCCTGAAAATGGGAATTGTAGTCTATATTTAGAAAGAAGTTTATTTCAAACTGTGGGGAGAATCTTAGGGAAAACTGGAATTCGGCATCGGTATCACATGGTCGGTCAGCCCCCGCGCGCTTTCTGGTGAAGATTGTGGTGAAAGGTACAGTGCACCAGTGAGTGACTGCAGTGTGAAAGCGTTACACTTACAGCACTGTTCCATTACAACATGTAATTTAAAGATTTATTTAGACTGTCCTATTGTGTGTTAGACCAAATTTAAATTTTGGTTTTTACTGATATTTTTGGGAGTTCGCCACTTACCCTCTTTTTTCCCTAGACCCTATTATTAATATTGCACGATTTTCTACACACCGTGTTGTACAGGAACACAGTTTCGTGTTATTGGAGAACAACCTGGAATAATAGCTGATCTTCTATCTTCACACCATACTCCTGCTCTCTCCCTATCCCTTTAGTTTCCAGAAATCCTTATTTATATTCAGCCCCTTGATTTCCACAGCCTGATCTGGGAGAGAGTACCCCTGGTTCGCCACTCTCCGAGTGCAGGCATTTATTCTCATCTCAATGCAAAGTGGCCTGTCTGTACCTAATATTGTCGCCCCTTGGTTTAGACGTTCCAGCCAGGCGATTTACTGATCTGCTTCTAATCTGTCTCGCCCTGTCAAAGTGTTATATATTTCACTGTGATTTTCACTCATTTTCCTAAAGCCCATGGAAGGCAGGTCCAGTCGACCCAAACTCTGCTCCCACAAGAAGTCTGTCATCCCAGAGATCAGTCTGGTCATCCTTTGCTGCTCTCCCTCAATGTCAGGTTTGTCGTCTGTTAGGAAAAGAGACCAAAACTGCACACAATACTGCACAATGTTCGAGATGGGGTTTCACCAAGGCCCTGTACAGCTGCAGTGAGATACATTTACTCCTGTACTCAAATCCCCCTGAAATGAAGGTGAATACAGCATTTATCTTCCTTCCTGCATTCTAATCCTGCAATATTGCTTTCAGTGACTGGTGTACAGGGAAATCCAGATTCCTTTCAAAGTTACAGTTCCCCACTTGCTGGGCCTATATACAATTGTCAGCGTGCCAATGCCATTCCCAGTATTGACTTCTGGCTTCAGAACTCACTGCCCTACATGCACTCTGAGGGCTACGCAGAAATAAACAAAAATGCAGCTTAAGTTCATTTGTAGTGCAACATTTTTCATGCACTCATTTTTTAAATGGGAGGCTGCCATTCTATTGTTCCCATCAAAGTACACAACATCTCATCTCCCCATTACTCTCTATCTGCCACGTATTTTCCCAGTCACTCGATTTGTCTCAATCACCTTGGAATTTTTTTTACATCCTCCTCATCCACTCACAAGCTGACATCGTTTAGTGCTGTCAGCCGACTTGGGAAGACTGCATTTGCGCCCCTCACCCAAAGATATTGGGAATAGCTGGAGCCCAAGATACAATCCTTACAATATCCTCCAAGCCTTCCATATAAAAATAAAACATTGTTTTATTCCTACTCACTGTTTCTTGCCAGCTCTCCCATTTCAAATCTATGACCATATATTAGCCCGAGTCCCATAGGATTCGAATTTGCACAATAGGCTTGGGGCTTTATCAAAAATCTTTCTGAGATTCCACTCGCACGGCATTGATACCTCCTACATAAATTTCCGAAAAGCCACTTTCTCAAATATGATTCCCATGTCATAAATCTCTGTTGACTTTGTCTATGCCCATTAAGTTCAGTCCAATACGTTCTCTAAACTGTTCAGTTGCTATTTTCATTCTATTCCCTTTTTCTCACAAGACTGAAATTCCCTAGTATTGCTAGGAAGTTTTCTTTTTTGTTTTGTTTTCTTCTGTGAAGGCATAACTAAGGTATTTGCTCCATAGTTTTGCTATTTCCCGGTCCTCAATTATCTGGCATCAGACTGTAAGAAATCTGCAATTTTTTTCTCTTAGTTTTGCCATTGGCATATTTCCAGAAAATATTACAAGTTCTCTATTAACAACTTTGTTAAGGTATTCTTCAGAAACCCATCAATTCCTACCTTAAGCTACTCAATGATTGACCTTCCACAGCCATACAATCACAGAAGCACAGACTCTGTACTACCAGAAATACAGCACGGTCTACTTGAGGCCCACTTTCCGACACAAGACCGTAGCCGTGAATCTTAAAGCATTTGAAGTGCACAACCATTTGGTTTCTAATGGTTTGAGGTTAGCATGACAACTCCACTCTCAAGAAGTGCATTCCAGACCCCAACACCCTCGAGTTGAAAAACAATTCTCAAATCTTCACTAAACCGCTAATCCTTCACTTTTAAAGTGTGGCCCTTTGAGTCAAAGCAACAGCTGCTGTCTATCCACCCTGTCCATGTACCTCGTAATCCTATCCTTCTGAATCACAGACCTCTCAGCCTTCTCTCCTCCAAACTAAACAACCTGAGCTTATCCATCCTCTCTCCATAGCTGATATGCTCCATCCCAGGGAACATCCTGGTAAATCTGCTCTGCACCCCCTCCGCTACAATCACATCTTTCCTGTAATGTTGTTCCCAGACTCACACACAATATTCCAACTTGCCCTCACCACAGTTCCGCATAGTTTTTATAATCTATGCCTCGATGAATAAAGGCTACGTTTACATTCCACTAGCCTTTCCCTGATTGTGTATTAACCTGTGCAGACACATCAGCAATGTGTGGAGAAGCACCCTCTGAGCTTTCTAGTGTGCTGCCATTCATTTAGTACTCCCCTGTCTGTTTCCTTCTTCCAAAGTTGCATCACCTCATAGTTATCACGGTTAAATTTTATCTGCCATTGGTCCACCCATCTGACCATTCCATCAGTATCTACCTGTAACATAAGGCCTTCCTTCTCACTGCCAACCACCCGGCCAATCTTTGTATCAAATCCAAACTTATTTATTACACACCCCACCCCTCGTCCATATTCACAGCTGCATCATTTATGAATACCGCAAATAATAAGGTTAAAAATCTCTCACCATCAGTTATATCACGTGGTTGTGCACGTTGATGAAGAAGCTACGTTTCGAAAGCTAGTGCTGCCGAATAAACCTGTTAGACTATGGTCTGGTGTTATGTTATTTTTTGATTTGTCCACCCCAGCCCAACACTCGCACCTCCGAATCACAAATACTAAGGGACCCAGGACTGATGCCTGTGGTACACCATTGGACATTGGCGTCCAATCAGACAAACAGCCTTCTACCACTCCCCTCTTTCTCCTACGACTAAAGTTGATGTAGATGCAACTTGGCAAGTCACTAATGAGTCCTACGTGTTCATTGGTTATTCCGCTCCACTTGACACACTTGTAGGTTATCTGGGGATTCTCCGTAATCTCGCCTTGCCTTGCCGCTGTGTGAGTCAGTCCCTTCCACGCTCAGAATTTCCTTTTTATTGCAGTCTTAAATGGTTTGTCCCTTAGCCTGCCATTATTTGCCTTGAATTTGGATTTGACAGCCAGATAAACATCCTGTTAATTTCCAACTTTTCGTATATTTTGTGAGTTTTATAAAGTTCACAGTGACCCACCGCTGGATCTTTGAACCTCAAGAGAACATAGGCCGAGTTTCCTCATCACGCAAGATTGCCACCTGAGGGATTTGTCTGGATAATGTCCATTACACTTCCTCTGTGGTCAGTATATTCTTTCTCAGATTCGGTCACCAAAACTGTGCACAATACTCCAGTGTACAGTCTCACCAACACACTGTGAAACTGCTGCAACGTGTCTTTACATCTATATTCTGACTCCCTTAAAGGAAGGCAAACCAAACTTTAGGTTTCCACTTACATATATTCCTCCAAATACCCTTCACATCATTGCATTTTCGAACTCGCTGTGTGGGTTCTTATAGAAAGCCTTCTGATAATCTAAAATATGCCAATTCTACTGGATCCCCATGATCTATGCTTTTAGAATCAACTTCAAACAATTCCAAAGTTTGTCAAGTATGATTTCCCTTTCAGAAATGCATACTGAGTCTCTCCAATGTTGCTTTTAATGTCTAAATATCCAATATCACATCCTATATAATAGATTCCAACAGTTTCCCGACAAATGTCAAGTTAATTTGTCAGCAGTTCTCCACACTGTCTCTTCTTCCCTTTGTAGATGCTTGGATTCCCTTCTATTCATCTATAGTGCTTGGATCACGTTTACAAATGTACATTTATCTACATCAGCTTCTGGACTCTGCAGAATGTACAGGAAAATAGAACGCAATCATCGACAATGTAATCAATACTTTTATTTGTGACTGATTTCTGAAGATTTTGGTATGAAGTACATCTGGACTGTCAAGCTTAGCAATGCTCAATCTAGCTGCATGTTTAATATTGCCTTGTTACTGATATGAATTGACTTTATGTCTGTACTTCCACAAGTCCTATACAATCACTTCGTATTTCTGGGTGATTTTCTGGATCTTACTCCATTAAGACAGATGTATAGTAACTGGTTATTTGCTTTTCCATTTCCCTGTTATCCACCATAAACTCCTCTCTCCCGATTGCAAATTTCCACGTTTGACAATATTTTTTTTTCTTTTGAAATATAGATCATAGATTTTTGCAGTCTTTGTGTTCCTGTTTGTTTGCATGCATGTTCGCTTTTTGATTTCCTGATCAGTTTCATGGCCCTCCTTTTCTGGATTGCAATTTTCTGAGAATTCTTAGGATTCTTCAATGTCTGGAATTCTTCTGAAGTCACTTCCTGTAAGTAATATATTATTTAATTTGTTATGTAAATCATCATTGAATCACTTACTCACTCTTTGGTGTTTTCACCTGAAATAAGTTGACATATCTTTCAGACTATGCAGTATTTCTTAAAATCTCCTGGTCCTGACCAGATATATTCAGGAACACTGCAGGAGGACAGAGAAGTAATAGTGGGGGCCCTGATTGGTAGCCAAAGGGTGAGTTCGCGAAGCTGTTCCCTTATTCAAGAAGAGCTACAAAGAAAAACCTGGGACCGATAGACCAGCAAGCCTGATATCTATAGAAGACAAGTTCCTTGAGAAGATTCTGAGAGAGACGATATACATGCATTTGGAAAGGCAGGATGTGATTATGAAGAGTCAGCACGGCTTTGTGCGTGGGGGATCATGGCTCAATAATTTGTTAGAGTGCTTTGCTGAAATGACCAGTAACTTTGACAAGGGTATGGTGGCATATGTAGTGTATATGGATTTCAGTAAGGCCTTCAGTAAGGTTCCACATAGTAGTCTGCTCTGGAAGTTTAGATCATATGGAATTGAAGGGGAGCTGGCAAATCAGATCATAGATTTGCTTCATTGTAGGAAAACAGAGGGTAACGTAGAAGTATGCTTGTCGGGCTGAAGGCCTGTGATGAGTGGAATGCCTCAGGGGTCGGTTCTGGGACTATTACTGCTTGTTTTATGCATGTATATGGTATATTATATATATATTTACATATTACGCACATCTATGATTTAGACGAGAATGTAGAGGCATGAATTATAAGTTTCAAAATGACACTAAAATAGGCGGTATCATGGACAGCGAGGAAGATTATCAGAATTTTCAGAAATTACAGCAGTGCCTTGATCAGGTGAGAAAGTGGGCCGAGAAATGGCAAATGGAGTTTAATACAGATAAGTGTAAGTTCTTGCATTTTAGAAAGTCAAATCAAGGTAGGAGTTGCATGGTGAATGGCAGGACCTTAAGGACTGTATTGAGACAAGGGGACCTTGGAATTCAGGTTCAAGGTTCTCTGAAAGTGGAGTCACAGGTAGATAGGGTAGTGAAAAAGGCATTTGGCAAACTGGCCTTCATCAGTCAGAGTAATGAGTATCGAAATTAGGGAGTTATGTTGCAGTTATACAGGATGGTGGTGAGGCAATACTGGTAGTGTTATGTGAAGTATTGTTCACGTTACTACGGGAAGGATGTTATTATACTGGAAATAGTACAGAAGAAATTTACAAGGATGTTGCCCGGACTCAATGGTCTGAGTTATAGGGAGAGGTTGGGCAAGCAAGGAGTTTTTACTTTAGAGTGTATGAGACAGAGGGGGATCTGATTGAAGTGTATACGATCATGAGAAGCATGAATAGAGTGAATGCAATCAGTCATTTTCCCCCCAGGATTGAACAACCATGGACAAGAGTGCATCAATTTAAGATCCGAGGGGAAAGAGTAAAAGGGAACCTGAGGGGCAATTTCTTTTACACACAGGGTAGTGTGCACATGAAATGAGATGCCAGCAGAAGTGGTTGAGGCGGGTAGATACACAAATTTTAAAATGCATTTGGACAAATACACGGATAGGAAAGAATAAGGAGGATATGGGGCAAGGGCAGGGAAATGGGGTTAATGTGAATGGACATTTTGTTCGGAATGGACCAATTTGGGCTGAAGGGCCTTTCTCCGTGCTGTCGGACTCTATGACTCTCACAATTGTCTTCTCCCATTGAATGTTATATTATACTTGCCCAATTCATTGTAGCGTACTTGACCCTCTAGCATCCAGGCTTCCATGATGTTTGACCAGAATGATCAAACATTCGATACTGTATTCAGACGCCGTGTAAAAATGCAACATATTGATGTCACTATTCCTCCAAAGCTGCTTCAGAGCAAGGTTATTAATTAGTCCTCCTGACAACACAACACCAAATCTGAAATAACCTGCTCTCTAATTTGGTTTACAACATACTGTTCAACCTACCTAATACACACTTACGGAAGTTTATCTTCACAGTATTAGTAGTCACTGCAGTTTCGGTGCAACTTGAGACCATCCATTATTACTGCAGCAGCCACGATTATGTGTTACTCATTCGCAGGATGACGGCGTCGCTGGATATCCAGTATTTATTGCCCATGCCAAAGGGCAGTTAAGATTCAGCAGCGTTGTCTTCAGTCTGGAGTCACATGCAGGCCACACCAGGTAAGGACAGCAGTATACTTCTCTCAAGGACATCACTGAACCAGATGAGTTTTCCAACAGTCGCCAATGGTTTCCTGGTCATCATAAACCCTTGATTCCAGATACATATTGAATTCAAATTCCACCATCTACCATGGCAGGATTTGAATTCATGTCCACAGAATATTACCTGGGTCTTTCAGTTAAGACCCCAGCGATAATATCACTGTGTCATTGCTCCCCCTTACATATACTTGCATACCTAATTTCCAGAGCATATATTGTAAAGTATTAACGTGACAAATTTGGTTTTGATACATAACACACTAATGTTTGCTTCACCTTGCTATTTGTAACATCCACCCAAACTGATTCTGTGGGAAGTGTGGGAAAGGGTCTGTGGCGCTATTAGCGGTAGACTTGGACAAGACGTTCAGGGAGACTCACCTCAACGCTGAGATGATCTGAAGAATTGGTCAGCAATACAGGACAAGCATCAATATTCTTTCCCCCCACTTTGCCAGGATAAGTATCACCATATTCTTCTGTTCCATCGCACTCACTATATATCTGTTATACCACCTACCCCCGAACAAGGCTCACACGCTATCTGCAAATAAGGCTCCAGCACAACCACACTCACTGTTGAATTCAGCACCTTCCTTCCCCCACTTTTTCTGTCCCTGACGCAATAGCCCCGCACACTAATACCACTGCATGGATACAACACTGTGGTCAGACTCCTTCCGGACATCTCACCCTTCCCCCTTCCCCTATAAAAGCAATAACAGCAGGGACACCCACTCCCACCCTCACTCCGTCCCTTCTCTTCTCCCATTCCAGGAGAAACATCCTGGAATAGGACATAAAGGGCCACGCAGGGTGTTTTAGAGTGCCCGATATCTGTTCCCTCACCCTCTACCTCGACATGTGGGGAGGATCCTGGAAAGAGCCAGAGAGGACCAGGACACCTTGTGTGGAGATTCTGAAACATCGACGTCCCACCAACCAAGTAAGCAGCAATGTTCAGTAAAGAGCAATTCTCAATTGAAACTCGCTGGCAGTTCCAATTTCATCTCTCCGACTTTTCAGGCTGAGTTAAAAGCATTAATGAAAGACTAAAATGAAAAAAATGTTTTTACACTTCAGTAAAAATGTTAAAAAGAAAAAATAAACGATATAAGTTCATTTCGAAAAATCTAAAACATGACGTTCATTCAAAATTATGGGCAATCCTCGTAAATACTCGACATCATTTCTCTCATTAAATCTTCTTGTCAGTGTTTGTATTCTAGCATCTGCTTCTTTAATTTCAACGGACTATCGTGCCCTGCTATCAGATGCTCATCATAAATGTCCCTTCCTCTCTGAACTTTTCGTAAACTGTCAATATATTTCCAAATAACTGGATGTTTCACATCAAATTCGCATTGTCATCTCCTGTGGGCAGCTTCTGCATTATTGTTTGTTTTGTCCTCATTGTTTAAAGTCCTTTCATATAAATTCCACATTACAACTGGAAAAAGCGGTGGACACAAACCATTTCCTCTGCTTAATCTTCTACCTCCATAGTTATCCTCGAACCAGTCCAGCAGCGGTTGCAATTCATCTGGACGCGCATCAGTCAAATGTTCAATAGCTTCATGAAAGTTTTCAATCTGAATAAATGCAAGACCAATTATCATTTTAGCTCTGAACCAAAACTCTGAGTCAATGTTACACTTACAAGTGTCTTTTTAACATTTTTACTAAAGGGAATGCACATTATTTTTTATTTTTATTGCTTTGATTAATGCTTTTATCGAAGCCTGAAAAGGAATAAATATGAGCTGCGCTGAAATAGTTCTGCGCCTAAATGGGTCTGCGGCAAAATGGGCTGCACCAAACAGTCCGCACCAAACAGAATGAAGTACTCAGTAAATTACACAGCACAGGGGGACGCCCTATAATCATCCCAGGCTGTTATGCAGAAGCAGGGGCGCCCTGGGTGGCTGTCAGGAAATGCAGAGTAGAGATCATTACTCATTTTGTGTTTGGAAAGTTGCAACGAGTGGAATTCTTCAGGGATCTGTATGAGGTCATCAACAAATTACACTCTATTCTAATGAACCGGATGAAGGAGATGGGCTCAATTTGATCATACACCACGATAGTCATTCAATAAGATGTCAAATGGAGACAGAGCATCTGCAATGGGATACAGACAGGGGGAGGGTAGAACGTCTGCAATGGAATACATATGGGGGGAGGGCAGAGCATCTGAAATGGGATACAGACAGTGGAGGGAAGACTGACTGCGGTGGGATACAGACGGGGAGAGCAGAGCATCTGCAATGATACAGATGGGGATGGCAGGGTGTCTGCAATGGGATACAGACAGAGGGAGGACATAGCGTCTGCAATGGGATAGGGACAGGAGGAGGGCAGAGCGTCTGCAATGGGATACAGACAGGGGAGGGGAGAGCATCTACAATGTGATACAGACAGGAGGATGTCAGAGCGTCTGCAATGGGATACAGACAGGAGGAGGGTAGAATACCTGCAATGGAATACAGAAGGGGGAGGGCAGAGCATCTGCGGTGGGATACATACAGGGAGAAGACGGAGCGTCTGCAATGTGATACAGACTGGGGGAGGGCAGAGCGTCTGCAATAGGAGACAGACAGGGGGCGGGCAGAAGTTCTGCAATGGGATGCAGACAGGGAGCGGACAGATCATCTGCAATGGGATACAGACGAAGGAGAGCTGGACGTCTGCAATGGGATATGGACGGGGGAGGGCAGAGCATCTGCAATGGGATCCAGACAGGGGAAGGGCAGAGCCTCTGAAAGGGAGACAGACTGGGGAAGGGATGCACGCCTGCAATGGGATACAGGCATGGGGAGGGAAGAGTGTCTGCAATGGGATACTGATGGGTGAGGGAAGAGTGTCTGCAATGGGATACAGACGGGGAGGGCAGAGCATCTGCAATGGGACACAGCTAGGGGAAGGCAAAGCTTCTGCAATGGGATACAGACAGCGGAGGGCAGAGCGATGGCAGTGCATCTACAATGGGATACAGACAGGGGAAGGGCAGAGCCTCTGCAATGCGATACAGACAGCTGAAGGCAGTGCGTCTGTAATGGGATACAGATGGGGAAGGTTAGATCGTCTGCTTTGGAATACAAACAGGAGGAGGGCAGAGCGTCTGCATGGGATACAGAGAGGGGGAGGCAGAGGATCTGCAATGGGATATAGACAGCGGAAGGCAGAGCGAGGGCAGTGCATCTACAATGGGATACAGACAGGGGAAGGGCAGAGCGTCTGCCATGGGATACAGATGGAGGAGGGCAGAGAGTCTGCTATAGGATACAGACAGTGGGAGTGCAGAACGTCTGCAATGGGACACAGATTGGAGGAGGGCACAGCAACAAGCAATGGCATGCAGACAGAGGATAGCTGTGAGCAAAGCTTCAGAAGAAAAATAGCAGTACAATATATATGTGATGGAAATTTTCTGTTTTGGGGAAAAGACGAAACAGCAGAAATTTATTTAAATGCAAGGAGAATGCAGAACTCAGTGTTACAGAGGGATCTGTGTGTCTTAGTCCATGGATCACATCAAATTAACCTGAAGATGTAGCAAGTGATTTGGAAGGTAAATGTCGTGATCCTGTTTCGTGCAAGGGGTGTTGTTTATGATCTTAGTGATGTTTTCTGCATCAGTACAGGGCATTGCTGAGATTACATCTGTTGTATTATGTGCAGTTATAATTGTCTAAACTGAAAATAAAAAAAAAATATTGCTTTCGAAACGTCTCAAAGATGTTTCTCTTTACTTATTCTTGGAATGAAGGCATTACGTTATGAAGAATTAACAGTTCGGCCTGAGAGTGAGGGATGTTTTCTTGACCATATAAGACCTTGAGAAGAGTGCAGTTGGTGAATACCGGATGGATATTTCTTCTTGTGTGGAAGAATAAAACTGGGGAAATACTTTAAGAATAAGTAAGGTTTAAAGGAAAGGTCATTGGACAGAAATATTGAACTGTAAATTCTCTTCCTACATGCTGACAGACAAGCTGAGCTTTTCCAGCAATTACTGTATATGTTTAAGAATATTCATTTTAACACAGACATTGTGAAGACATGAAACGCTTATGTTTACATTATGCAAGCACATACTAACACATCGTCAAAACAAGTAGGACCACTAATTGTTAGTGAATATATTCTGCAATAACACACTGACCTGGAGTCGAGAATGTGATGCAGTCATATCGTTCAGACAATATTCAAGAAGAGCTCACTGAGTCCAGTGTGGGACTGATAACGTTACTGATTTAACTTACAGATGGAAAATGTAACCTATCTGTGGAGAAACATTCTATTGCTCCCTTTCTGTTTCCCTATCGCTCATCACAGCAATGTGTGGGAGTGAAAAGTCATCTTTACCACTAATGGAGGATTCCTGATGAGGATTCATTGGAATCTGCCCATTGCCTGAAGCAAAACTATTCAGCCAAATTCAACTGTTTCATGAAGATATCCCATTGTCAGAAGGCTGTGCAAGCAGAATAACTACAGAACAAATTATCTGACACGATGGTGAGGAGAACAGACAGGAGATTCTGTGGCTGCAAATGAGAATCTGGAATGGTGTGTAGCCTCCCATATGCCCAGGGTCCAGGATGTCTCAGAGCGGCTGCAGAACGTTCTCACCGGTGATGGGGGTGGGGGGTGGTGAAGCAGCCAGAAGTCATTGTGCACATTGGTACAAAGGACAGAGTGACACAGGTAGAAATAGTGATGAAATCCTGCAGAGTGATTGTAGACAGCTAGGGGAAAGGATAAACGACAGTGGTAATATTCAGTTTATTTCCAGTGCTCCGTGCTAGTGAGGGTAAGAACAGGAGGATATGGCAGATGAAGGGGTGGCTAAAGAATTGGTGCAGGAGGCAGAGATTTTTGGATTACTGGGATCTTTTGTGGTGCAAGGTGACGTGTTCAGGAAGGATGGGTTGTACCTGAACTGGAAGGGGACCAATATGCTGACAGGCAGGTTTGCAACTGCTGCAAGGGAGGGTTTCAACTAGATTGGCTGGTGTTTGGGGAGGGGTGGGATTCTCAACAGCAGGGAGGCAAGTGCGAGGCTGGAAGGAGATACAGTAATCAGAAACAGTAAAATGAAGAGACAGGTCAGGCGAGACAACGACAGGGAGCAAGGAATGCCTGTTGGATGAAATTGCAACTGTTTCAATGCAAGATGGCTGACAGGTAAGGCCGATGAACTCAGGGCATGGATCGGTACGTGGGACTGGAATATTATAGCCATTACTGAGACATGGCTAAGGGAGGGACAGCACTGACAGCTTAATGTACCAGGGTACAGGTGCTATATGCGGGACAGAGATTGTGGAAGGAGGAGACGGGGAGTTTCATTTTTGATTAAGGTGAGTAAAAAAGCAGTAATCAGAGATAAAATAACTGGTGGATCATCCTGTGAGGAACCGTCTGGGGAGCTAATAAATAAGAAGGGAATGGTGATAGTATTTGGATTGTACTATAGGCCCCCAAATAGTAAACGAGGATTTAGGGGAACAAAAATGTGCAGACAGACTGGGGAGACTTGCAGGGCCAATAGGATTGCATTAGTAGGAGATGTTAATTTTCTTAACATAGACGGGGAATGACAGAGAATTAAGGACTGAGATGGGGTGTATTTATTAAGTGTGTTCAGAATAATTTCCTCAAGCAGTCAGTAGAGGGTGAAACTTGGAAAGGGACGAAACGTGACCTACTCTAAGATCTCGAGCAGGGCAAGTGACTGAGGTGACTTGCGGGAGAGCACTCTGGGACCAGTGACCATAGTTCTATTAATTTTTAAATAATTATGGAGAAGGACAAAACTGGTCCACATGTTCAAGTTCAAACTTGGGGCAAGGCGAATTTTGATGGAATTAGAAGGGAGCTTGTAGAGGTTGGTTGGAGGAGTTTGTTTGCAGGCGAAGGGATCTCCTGCAAGTGGGAGGCCTTTAAAAGTGAAATGTCTACAGTTCAAGGTCTATATGTTCCTGTGAGGGTAAAATGCAAGGTTGGTAGGAAGAGGGAACCTCGGATGTCAGGAGATATTGAGGCTTTGACCAACAAAAAAGAGGCGTGGCGCAGGTCCAGGCAGCTGGGGATCGAGGGAATACCTGGAGGTGTACAGGGGATAAAGGAGTTTACTGAAGAAGGAAGTCAGGAGGGCGAGAAGGGGGCACAAGATAGCCTTGGCTGAGAAGATTAGAGTGAATCCAAAGAGGTTCATTCAGTATATTAAAGTAAAAAGAATAGCTAAATGAGAATATGACCCCTCAAAATCCAAAATGGACATGCATGCCTAGAACCATAGGAGAATTGCGAGATTCTCAATGAATATTTCTCCTCTGTCTTTACCGTGGAGAAATACATTAAACTTGGGAGGTTAACAAAGGTCATGGTATTATCCTGGGGTCAGTCAATATCACAGGAGAAGACGTGTTGTATGCATTAGAACGTATGAAGGTGGATACATCTCCTAGTCCTAAACAGTTGCATCCAAGAATACTGCAAGATGCTACAGAAAAAACTACGGGGACCCTGGTTGATATTTATGCATCATCATGAGCTACAGAATATTAGAGAGTACCAAATGTTGTGCCATGATTCAAGAAGGGAAGCAAAGAAAAATCTGGGATCTATAGACCAGGAAACCTAACATCTGTGGTAGGTAGGTTACTTGAGAAGACTCTGAGGGACATGCATTTGGAAAAATAGGGTTTTTTTTAGAAATAGTTTTTCTTTCAGATTCCCGACAGTGTTGAAACATGCCATTTCCCTCAACACGACCAACCGCCCCTCCAAACAGTAACCCACCCAGTCTCATTTCCCTATCCTTCAATTGGAGGTCGCCACTGATGATGTTACCTAGATAGGTAATGAAACGTCTGGATATCAAACCTACAGCTCAGCGAGCAAACCTACACCCTCCACTATGGATAACGTAGCATGACCAATTCACCTGACCTATACATCTTTGGATTGTTGGAGGGAAATGGAGCACCCAAGGGAAGCACACACAAACACAGTGAGAATGTGCAAGCACCACACAGAGTGTCACCCGAAGCTGGAACCAAACCTGGATCCATGGCACTATGAGGCAGCAGTACTAGCCACTGAACCACCATGCCAACCTTGCTTTTTTCAACACAGTTCAATGACACAGGGACAAAATCTATTCTGCCCTTCATCCATGATGCACGTTCCAATATCACATACCATGGATAATTTATTCTCCGCTGAAAATGTCATCTTTTATTATTTATTAGTTTATTATTATTAATTTAAATAATTATTAATAGTTGCATTTCGACTGGAAAGATTGCATGGCTTTGTGAGTGGAAGATCATGCCTCGAAAATTTGTTTGACCTCATTGATGAAATGAGCAGGAATGTTGATGAGGGCAGGGCGGTAGACATAATCTGTATGGTTTTCAGTGAAGCCTTTGATAGGTTGGTCTGGAAGATTAGAATAGCATGGAATCCAGAAGGAGCTGGCAAATTGGACACGCAATTGTCTTCATGGCAGTAAGCAGAGGATAATCGTGGAAGGATGCTCTCGGACTGGAGGCCTGTGACACATGAAGTGCCTCGGGGTCGCTGCTGGGTCCATTGCTGTTTGTTATGTATAACAATGATACTCTTGCGAATGTACAAGGCATTGTACATTCGCAAGTGGGCCGAGGAATATTTTGACTAAATTAGATCAAGGTAGGAGTTTCATGCTGATTGTTAGGATCTTAAGGAGTGTAGTTGAGCAGAGGGACCATGGAGTTTAGGTCCACCGTTCTGAAAAAGTGGGGTCATAGTTAGACATGGTAGTGAAGAAGGCTTTTGCCACAGTAGCATTCATCGGTCAGGACATGAAGGAGAGCAGTTGGGAAGTTACATTGCAGGTATATAGGACGTTGGTGAGGCTGCACTTGTAGTGCTGCGATCAATTTTAGTCACATTGCGATCGGAAGGCTAATTTTAATTTGGAATATGTGCAGACGGATTTTACAAAAATGTTGTCAGGACTCAACAGTATGAATTATAGGGAGAGGTTGGACAAGCGAAGACTTTTTTCTTTAGAGCATAGGAGACTGAGAGGGATCTTATAGAAGTTTACCTGGAAGGAATTGAGGAATTGAAGAGGAGAGGGCATCAGTTTAAGGTGAGAGGGGAATGAATAAAAGGGAAACTGATGGAAAATGTTTTACACAGAGAGTGGTACACAAAGGGAATGAGCCGCCAACAGAAGTGGTTGAAGCATTTATATTAACGATATTTAACCGGCATTTGGGCAAGTGCATGGATAGGAAAGGACAAGAATTCTATGGGCCAAGTGCTGGGAAATGAGTTTAGTGTAGTTAGATATTTGGGTCAGCATGGACGGGTTTGGGCCAAAGGGCCTCTCTGCCTCTCTCCATGCTGTAGGACTTCATGACCCTACAAAAAGAACAGCATTTGGGTCAAACTCTCATCTTTCCTTTGGTCATGAGTTCGAATCATATTTGGACAATGTTCTTTCAAGTTAACTGTGCAGATATTTTGCTTTTCAGTTTGCTATCAACAATACGTGTGCGTTTGTGTGTGTGTGTGTGTGTGTGTGTGTGTGTGTGTGTGTGTGTGTGTGTGTGTGTATGTATGTGTGTGTGTGTGTGTGTGTGTGTGTGTGTGTGTGTGCGGGCGCGCGCGCGCGTTTCTCAGTATTTTTCAAAGGGAAATATCTATGTACATATTTGCAATATCCTCCTCGTCATTCCTCTTTCCATCATAGTTTGAGCAATTTTGTTTTGGTCATAACCGCGTTGGTTTAGTAGGTTAAAGAAATCTGCCTAACTTGTTCCTAACACTGATCCTGACACACTCTGAGAACTACATCATTGGCCATATCACCAACTGAGTTATAAATATTTTTTGTGGCCAGTGGAAGATTGGGGCTAGAAAAGGGGGCAGGAAACCAAAAAATCACAGGGAGTTATCGACTCAATCAGCCAGTGTCAGTGTCCAGGAGTTTTTGGAGTGGATTCTGAGGGATAGGATTTACATCTATTTAGAAAGACAAGGTTTGATTAGGATCAGTCAGTATGGATTTGTGTGATGGAAATCATGTCTAATTAATGTGATTGAGTATTATGAAGAGGTGACAAAGAAGATTGAAGAAGACACTGTGGTATCTCTTGTCTACACAGACTCCAGCAAGGCATTTAATACGGTACCTCATCGTAGATAGATTACTAAAATTAGGTTATATGTAACCGAGGAAAAGCTAACCAATTGGATACAAAATTAGATTGAAGGTAATGGATTGTTTTCCAGACTGGAGACCTATGGCCAGCGGTGTGCTGAAAGAATCAGTGCTGAGCTCACTGCTTTCTTCACTGATATGAACAAATTTGATGTGATTATCAGAGGCATGGTTAGTAAGTTTACAGATAACATCACCAACGTGGTTCAGTGGACAGTGAAGAATATTATCTCAGAATATAACGGGATCCTCGACCAACAATGAGCCAAGGACTGGCAGATGGAGTTTAGTTTAGATATTTGCGAGGTTTGGCATTTTGGTAAGTTAATGCAGGGCAGTTCCCTGGGCAATGTTGCTGAACAAAGATATCTACGGGTGAAGATTCATAGTTACTTGAAAGTAGAGTTTAGTTCGGTCGAGGGGTGAGGAACGTAGTTGGCATGCTTGCCTTCATCGGTCAGAACATTGAGTATAGGAGTAGGGGTAGCGAGTTGTGCTTGTATAAAGGTGAGGCCACTTTAAGAATACTGCATACATGTCAGTAGACTCTGCTAAAGGATGGATGTTGCTAAGCTTGAAAGGGTGCAAAAAAGATTTTCAAGGATTTTCTGGACCTGAGGGTTTGAGCTACAGGGAAATAATGAACAAGTTGAGGCTTTTCCCCCTGGACTGTCAGAGGCTGAATGGTGACAGGACAGAGGTTTTAAAAAGTCCTGAGGGACATGGAGAGTCTGAATGGACAAGATCCTTTTTCCCAGTGTAGGGGCGTCCAGAACTAGACAGCATAGAGTGAAGGTGACAGGGAACAATCTTAGAAGGGACCTGAGGGGAAACTATTTCATACAGAGTCTAGTGGGTGTACTATCAGAGGAACTGGTGAAAGGGTGTACAATTACACATTTAAAATGTATCTGGATAGGTACATAAATAGGAATGGTTAAGAGGGATGTGGGAAAATGCTGGCAAGTGGGAAGAGATCTGATTAAGATGCCAGATTGGCGTGGACAATTTGGACAAAACAATCTGTTTCCACTCTGTATGATTCTCTTATTCTCACAGCGGGATGAGGAAAAATTCTAAAAGGGCCATTCCAATGGGAATTCTCTTCCCCGGAAGTTTGTGGTGCCTCTCTGATTGCAAGTATTCACAGCTGAGTTAGTTAAAGATTTGACAGAGAAGTGAGTCACGGATAATGGGACACAGGCAGGAAAATGCGGCTGAGACCACAATCTGATCAGCCACAATCTTAATGCCTGGTGGAGAAGGCTCAAAATCTCTAATGACCTACTGCTGCTTCTCAGTCCCATGTTACTGTGCTCCATTCAACCCCTCAAACCTGCTATACAGGATCAGCTGGAGTCTATTTACTGTTACAGCATGGTGCACAGAAACAGAGGAGACCATTTCATCGCTCAGGACTGTCCCACGCGGTTTGGGAGATTTGCAAAATGTAATTGGAAGACCCAGGCTAGATATGAAAGAGGTCGGTCATCTCTCTTTACAGAGCTTCCCTTCTCTGTAATTTGTGCTTCATTTGTTGAATATGTTGTCGACCCAGATTCAGTGTGAATACAGCTCCCAAATCTCATCCAGCGATGGCTCACAAAAATCAGCTGGTCTCCCTGATTGCAACATTCCATAAAAGACCTTCCAGAAAAATAACACCTCCTAACTTTCCAATAACAGAATGAGAGAACATCAGAAACAGGGGCAGGTCATTCACATCCCAAGCCAGCCTTGCCCTTCACTAAGATCAAGGCTGACCTGCTCCAAGTCTCAAATCTTCCTTAATGTCCAAGTCTTCTTGAAAACTTCCATAGAATACAGAACAAAGAACAGTACTGATGTGGAGATGCTGGTGTTGGACTGGGGTGTACAAAGTTAAAAATCACACAACACCAGGTTATAGTCCAACAGGTTTAATTGGAAGCACACTAACTTTCGGAGCATCGCTCAGTCATCAGGTGATAGTGGAGGGCTCAATCCTAACACAGAATTTATAGCAGAAATTTACAGTGTGATGCAACTGAAATTATACATTGAAAAATTGATTGTTAGAATACAGTGATAGTTTCACTTCTTTCATCTGTAAATCACAAAACCTTTTATTAAAAGTTGCATTCTCAGGTTAGCTGTAAACAATGGTGATAGCTAGACAATATGTTGAAGGCGTTGGCCCCCTGTGATCTCTGTCTATGCCATGATGTTTAGTTTGATTTTAATCTAAAAAGTGAGATAACGGAGTTTATATGAATTCATGCAGTTTTGGAGCTCAGAATTCTACATGCATGCAGTTAAAACCTTCAGCCCTCAACGTTGTGCCGTTTATCCTACTCTAAGATCAGACTAACCTGCATGCTTCCATTCACCTTGTTCCTTGTGCCTATCCATGAGTGTCTTAAGGGGTATGGGTGGGTTGCATTTCGGCGAGTCGGTGTGGACTTGTTGGGCCTAAGGGCCTGTTTCCACACTGTAAGTAATCTAATTCTCAGTATTTGATTGTGCATTCGATACACCCACCACTCTTTGTGGAAAGAATCTACCCTGATAGTTCCCCTAAATCTTCCTCCAATTAACTTAAAATTATGCCACCTACTGATAGACATTTCTGCCCTGGGAAAATGTTTCTGGCTATTCACTCTCTCTATGCCTCTCATCATCTTGTACACCTCCAGTGAGAAAAGCCCTCACTCCCTCATGGTTTTTTCATTAGACCTGCTCTGCAGTCCAGGCAGCATCCTGGTAAATCTCCTCTTTACCCTCTCTAAAGCTTCCTTATCCTTTTTCTAATGAGGAGACCAGAACTGAACACAATATTCCCTGTCCGGTCTGAGCAGGGCTCTATCGAGCTGCAGCATAACCTCGCGGCTCTTAAACTCAATCCCCCTGCAACTAATAGCCAACACACCATACGCCTTCTTAACAACCCGATCAACTTGGGTAGCAACTTTGTGGGATCTGTGGACACGGACCCCAAGATCCTTCTGTTCCTCCACACTGCCAAGAATCCTCCCTTTTACCATGTATTCTACAATCACATTCGAGCTTGCAAGGTGAATCATTTCAGTTTGAACTCCATCTGCCGCTTTTCAGACAAGCTCTGCATTATATCGATGTCCCGTTGCAACCTACAATAGCCCTCCACATTCTGTACCACTCCAACCACCTTTGTGTCATCGGCAGACTTATTAGCCCACTCTTCAACACCCGTATCGAAGTCATTTATAAAGCGAACAAAGAGCAGAAATCCCAGAACTGATCCCTGCAAGACACCACTGGTCTCTCTCAGTGATGTAGCTCTCTGTGTAAGAGAATTCCTGACGTTCACTATCCTCTGTTTGAAGAAAACGTTCTCTGCTTCTGCACCATGACCTACTGATATGAACAAAAGAGGTAACGCAGGGGCTCAGGTAAGAGAGACCGGCCCTGAACTCAAGGCAGTATTTGACTGAGAATGATATCAAGGAGCCTGAACAAAATCACACTTAATGAGAATTAATTATGACCTCTACACTTTTTGAAGTCATTCACGGCACAAGGGAAGATAATTATCATTGGTGGGCATCAATCACCTCAGCCATGGGACACATCTGCAGGAGATCCTCAGCGGAGCTTCCTCAGCCCAGGTATCTCCAGTTTGTCATCATAGAATCCCTACAGTGTGTGGAAGGAGACTATTCAGCCCATTGAGTCCAAACTGAGCAGTTCCAATTCCCTACAGTGTGGAAACAGGCACTTCGACCCAACCAGTCCACGCCGACCCTCCAAAGAGTAACCCACACAGAGACATTTCCGTCTGACTAATGCACCTAACATACTGGACAATTTAGCATGGCTAATTCACCTGGCGTGCACATCTTTGGATGATGGGAGGAAACCGGAGCACCCGGAAGAATCTCATGCAGAGAAGTGAGGAATGTGCAAACTCCACACAGACAGTTGCCCAAGCATGGATTCGAACCTGGGACCCTGGTGCTGTGAGGCAGCAGTGTTAGCTACTGAGCCACTGTGCCAGCAGAGAGGGGGCATTCATTGAAGTCTACAAAATGTTCAGGACAAGTTGTCCCTCTTCAGGTCTTGAAACAGTCTGTGACCATGTGCAGCTAGACTTGGACAACATTCAAGATCGCGCTGTTAAAGTCTGGGTAACATTTATGTAACAGAACTGTACATTTCCAAAGTAAAAGGAGGAGTTCATTCAGCAGCTCAATCTGGTTTCACAAGAAAGTGGTGAAGCCATTCATCCCATAAAAACTACTGGGCAAGAAGAAGGATAGACCATTCAGCCCCTCCTGCCTGTTGCACAGGAAGGTAGGAGTCTGCTCCCTCCCATATGTCACGTACATGGGATCAGAAAGAACCATTTCACACCCGGAGTCACTGACAAAGGAACAGGAAGAAGTTATTCAGCTTTTCAAGCCATTAACTCAGGAACAGGAAAGTGTCCGAGATGCTCCAACATCATAAATAAATGGAGCAGGGGCTGCACAGACAGACTGCTCCAAATTGATCCACATGGCTTAATTACTCATGGTACATATGTGTTACTTTAACATGGGTTTTCTGGCAGTCGGAATGAAGCCAACATTTTTTAGCCATTCTCCAAGTTATCTTCCATCTTTAAGAAGGCAGACCCATGGTCTCCGTGGAGGGCAGAAGCCGTTGGGGAATAACTAACTGTTTCAGAATGAAGGTACTGTGGCTGCTAACAGGATTATGTACAAAGTGACATTCAGTGTCGCACAGAAACTGTGCATTCAAGTGTTCAGAGTTCATTCAGAGCCTGTACCTCTCTGTCGATCGATATGGGGGCACTGCAGATGCATGTAAACTGTCGTGAATCAAACATTTAATGAAAAATATGAAATTTTCACTCTATTCAGCTGTTTGGGAAATAATGAGTTTCTGTCCATACCCATCAAGTTTCAACTTCTTCATCTCTCACAGCGCTACAGATTAAGCACATGGTTACTGTAATCTCTCCACATGGTAACATCACGCCAGTGTTTAGTCTGGTCAAACTACTTTGCACTCTCTAAGTGACAAAGATATCATAGATTATAAAGCAAACCAAACCTTTACACAATGCACCAAATACTCTCTCAACAAAACACGATCAGTGGGAAAGATATTCTAACTTTAATACTTCAATCATTTTGCCTGAAGAGCCACATATCATTTACTTCCTGCCCCTGTATGAATTCTGTCAGTGACTTATGACCAAGGACATCCAGGTCCTTTTCAACAAAAGCACTCGCCAACCTCTCTACCATTTAATAAATATAAATGTACATGATGATATTTGTTGTTCATACTGAATCATTTTTATACCTTATGAACAGCTATTGCCCAAACACGGCTCCTGCTGCCACCCATCGATCATTCAGTCCAGAGAAAAACACTATTCTTCTCGTATCTCCATTACCCAATTTTTAATCCATGTGGTATATATTCCACCCCTACCTACCCATGAACTCTAACATTCCCCATTCTCCTGTATTCAAACATGTCTTCCAAAATTACAAATACTCCACTCCCATTGGTTGTCAACTGTCGATGTCACAACGGACAATCTCCACTAACAGATTTATCAAAGATCATTTCCCTTTCCTGAATCAAGGCCGAATGTACCAAATCATATCATTATTCTCCAACTATGCAGTTGTTACGTTCCTTATAAAAGGTTCCAAAATTTTTTCTCACAGTTGACCTCAAACTATTTATTTTTCTGTTTTCCCTCTCCATCCTGTTTTAAATATTTAGGTTGAGAATAGCTGCTTTCCAGTCTGTAGGATACTTTCCAGAATCTCACTAGCTTTGAAGAATAATCAGTAATTCTTTCACTAGCTCTTTTCTCATCTCAATCACTCTGAGATGGAGCTCATCAGATGCAGCAACTTATGAAACTTCAACAGTTAGATTTTCAATGACATAATCTTCGTTAATTCTGATTTGCTGCAGTTTCCAATTTTTACCAGTCACTCTGTTCTGGAAATTGGATTCTGTACCTTCCCCTGTGGAGATGGAATCAATCCTTTCCTCTCAGTAGGCAGATTTTTTCTGTCAGCGTGTGAATACATTGGAGGACTGCACTTCAGAGATGGTAGATATATCACCCACTGCTGCCTGCATAGTTCCAGAATCAATCCAGTTTAATTCGTCATGAGTGTCAGCACAGTCCTGTCCCTGGTGTGAGGCTACAGGTTATACTGAAGGAGGGGATGCAGTTCAGTGACCACCTCAATTTTGAGACAAGCTGGTTTTACACTTTACACCTGAATGGACAAATGTTCCAGGAAATCCCAGAGAGAAAAATACAGTGCCTCGCGCCTCCCAGTTTACACAGCTTCCCTTCTTGTAGTCTCAGCTCCATTTGTTTATCATGGGCCAAGACACACTGTAAATGCAGTATTCAGAGTGGGGTCCCCAGACCCTCGGGGCTCCCTGAATGAACCCAGTAGCTGACATCACAATCCTAAGAACACCATCCACAGAAACTCCACTGACTTTCTAGATGACAGCAGCAAGTCAATTCCCCACACCCGTACTGCATCCATTCTGTGTTGAACATGCCGCGGTCTCCTCAATTTCTCTTCCTGGCTGAGAAAGCTCTTACATATCTACACAGTCGCACAGTAACAGTTCCTCTCTCCAAAGAAGCAGTTGACAATGGAACATTACGTTTCTCTACATCTCAGCGACTATAAGAATTGCTGATGGAGTTGATCACCACACTCAGAGACGAGAGATAGAGGGAACATAACTCACGGTACCAAGGACATCCCATAATAAATACGATATTCAGGAATATGTGAAAAGGGGAAATGGTAGAACAACTTCCCATTCAGTTTTCCTTTCCGTCCATCATCAGCAATCTTTTTGCTGGCTTTTCCTTTCTCTGTCTCTTTCTCTCTCTCTCTCTCCCTCTCTCTCTCCCTCTCTCTCTCTCTCTTTCTCTGTCACTTTCTCTCTCTCTTGCTGGACATCATCCACTCAACACAAACCTCCCGCTCACTCTTCCTACCATCCCTGATATAATAATATTATTTCTCAGTTGCATTCTGTTTTGATAGGTTCACTGAACTCAAAACCTTAGTTGTGTTTTTTTTTCGACAGACTGCCATACCTGCTGAGATTCTCCAACATTCTTTCAGATGGTGGAGAATTTTATTTCAGAATTTTATTTAGCATCCCCATTTCCTTGGTTATTTCACCTTTAATGTTGTTGTTTTGCGGGATGCCAGCATCACTGGCAAGACCAGCATTTGCTGTCCATTCTAACGGCCCTTGACCACGCGGCCATTTGTCAAGGCAATATGGAGGCAACCACATTGTTGTGGATCTGAGGTGACACTTAGTTCAGACAGGACACTCATGTTAGGTTTCTTTATCAAAGCTTATCAATAAAATAAGAAAAGAAATCCTGATGGTTTATGGTTGCCATGAGTGCAATTAGGCTTCATTCCAATTTTTGATATTGGAATTTAAATTTAATCATCGGCTGTGGTAGGATTTCAGACAATGCTTTTGGATTCATAACCTGTGCGTCTGAATTACACTGTCAGTGACATTACTAGTTTGTTTAAGAGTCCCTGTTATGAAGTTACTGTAGAGACAAGAACAAGTTTGGGGTCAAACTATTTGTAATTGGAAGAGAGGTCAGAAGAGAACTGGAACCATACAATCTTTATTTAACGAAGGGGTAGATGATGGCGAAGTCAGCAACAGAACACAGGTGGAGTTGGAGATTGGGGATATAATGTAGGTGGGTGTCGGTAGGTTTGATCACAGAGAGAATATGGAGACATAAAACAGTTCACGGTAGAAAGGAGACTCAAGGTTCCGAACAGTCTTATTCCTTCTCAGATGTTTATGATTATGTATTTTGGAAATGCATGAGAAGGAAGTGGCATTTGTGACTGAAAGTTTATGTAGTTGTTAAATATAATCAACCAGAATAGCAATAACATTCAGCATCATTTATAGAATTGACAGAGATAGACTTACCAGGAACACCAATAATAGCGAGGATGGGATAGTACCCAGCTTGAATTATCATCAGTACGGCTCGTATCCGCACCTCTAACCATGGCCAATCCTGAGATAGCCAGGAAAGACCCCAGGATAAAGCCCTGCCCATTGTTGTGACATTCAAGTCTAATGTTCTCAGATTCTGATCCATTGTTGGAACATTCTAATGTTCTCAGATTCTGATTTCTCTCTCTTTCTCTGTAGCTGCTGATCCGAATCTTGTTGAGGTTGACTTTGCGCCGAATACTATGGCATAACAAGTTGAAAGAAGTCCCTAATTATGGAAGAGGAAAATCCTCCAGTGACTCAGTTAGGTCCAGGAAGACTGATATTAATCACAGTCACTGAACAAACAGCTCCAGTTAACCCTATTTCACGGCAACTCTGATATATAATAATAATACTTCGTGTGGGTGGGATTTTGATATCGATGATTATTGGGTTAATTGCACATCTCCAGTTGTAAACATAGAGGTGAGGGAGAAACATAATTCTTTCTCTTCACAAGCTCGATGATTCTGCTGTGTTTTGGCAGTGTAGGAATTGCTGGGCTCCCGAGGCCGTCCGTTTCTGATCCCCAGGCCTGCTGCATCTTTTTGTTTATTTATGTTTAACTTTGACTTCTGTCCAGCATTAAACGGCTTAGGTGGGTTTAGGCATTTTTGAGAGACATCTACAGAGCCATAGACGATGTATATACAGTCCATTCCTTATGTTCTTGCAGCCGCGGCCTGGTCCCGTGGAGTGATGGTCAAACTCTCACAGAACCAGGATTCTTAGTTTTACCTTTTGCTGGTTATTGCTGGGTCTCATCAGGGTTGGTAGGCAGTAAATCTCTGCCGGGTGCTACACATTGTCTCTGCGATTTCTCTCGGAACAGTCTTTTGATGTTCTTTCCTCCTGGATTGGCGAACTGCATGTCAGCTAATCTGTTTCCTGCATTTGTTTTTTGACATTTGTGTGTTTATTGGATGATACCATATTTGAGCAGTTACTGTATAGTAGTTAAATAAACTATTATTCTGCTAAGTGTTCCAACAGAATTAAGTTATTGCAAGTTCCTCTTCCTTTTGTTGTCTTTTATTGACAGTCTTCGAATAAATTGTGTTTGGCTTAATGTCGAATATTTTGGCAAAGTAAATTCTATCTCAAACACAGCACCTCACATTTACCAGCGGAATGGGCTGAGCTGGCGGACTGATAATCTTGTCAGGAAGTATATCGAAAACTCAATCCACCTCTCAGATCCAGCCCGGGCACGCATAAGCCCAGATGAGGTACCTGCTCAGCGTGAAGCACTGCGTAGACCAGGCTACTGCACTGCTGAGCAATCCGTCCAGGATCAAACACTGTTTAGAGCTTATAAGTTCACTACTTATGTGTCCAACAGTGCAGTGATATATAAACTTGGACTAGATGATCTGTTGAGCACAGGGTGCTGTGAACAACACACAAAGGCATTGTTTGATACACACGGACTGGATATCTGTGCAGTGAATAGCAGTGAATTTATCTATTAATTTTTTAGCAGTTACCATCCCAGCATACGCAGCTGTGTACACCAATCGCTGCATTGCTGTGTAACATTGTGTTAGATCACTGCCCAGCGTGGGGAAACTTGCAGCTCATGCTGGAAGTGACAGGATGTGCAGCACCTCTTCAGTTACAGCTCCATATCTCCACTATAGCATGACACAGGAGTGATATGCCTGTGAAACTCACTGTCAGAGAGAGATGGCGGTGGAATCAGTTTAAATACCAACAAATGGGAGGAGGTTGGTTAAAAGAGAGGGGGAGATTGAAAGAGAATTTCAGAGAAGGATCTGATAGTAGGTTGAAAAATTGTGAAATGAAACCATTTCGATAGCATCTTGCAATATAAGCCACTGTTTCTAGGATTGATGAGGGAGCAGGTTATTGGTGTAAGTTAAGATGATTGAGAGTCTTGGATAAGCATTTGTCCTGCAACGTTGTAAGTGGGAGTAGGATCAGCAGAATCTTCGACTCATTAGGCTGAGTCGAACAATAATTTGTCTCAGTGCCATTTTCATTGAATGTCATAGAAAGAATGTCTGCACGAGGCAGAGCTAGTTTCCTGGTGTTGTCTTATCGAACTCACTCATTAACTAACCACCGCACCACATGTTGTCCCTGTCATTCAACGCCAGCCCGATTTTCCCACCCATCATGGTTGGAGGAGCTCACCATCGCCCAGATGCCCCTGGATATTCAATGATCCCTGGTTCTGCTGCCATCATTAAAAGGCCAATGGGCACACGGTGGAGTTTCTCAGTTTGGAGTTGCCCTGCATAGGTTTCCCGATGTTGTGGTTCTGTTCGCCAACATGGGAATTTGTGTTGCAGACGTTTCGTCCCCTGTCTAGTGACATTCTCAGTCCTTGGGAGCCTCCTGTGAAGCGCTTCTGTGATGTTTCCTCCGGCATGGCAGTTTACCCGAGCATGGCAGGTAATGGTAAATTACACCACAGCTTGTCGACAGGGGCACCGAGGTCCTGGAGAATAGTCTAGTACAGAGGGGCACCATTCTCTTCCCACAGCATGGTCTGAGCCCACCACCCAGCTCATTGCAGTATCTGCGGCCCGAAGAAAAGTCCAGCAATACAGGAAAAGCATCAATATCCTTCTCCACTTTGTCAGGATAAGGGTCACCGTATTCTCTCTACTCTCTCACACTCACGCTGTCACCACTGCAATGCAGCACGTTCTCTCTCTCTCTCTCTCTCTCTCTCTCTCTCTCTCACACACACACACACACACACACACCTCTGCAATACTCCCACATGGTTATAAAATGTTCTTATGTGTGCAGTTTCTAGAATTCTCTGCGTGATGTCGTTTGTACAATGTTCCAGATAATTTTAAAAATAATTCAACTTCAGCAAAATGTTCATCCCCCAGTATGTAACGAATCAGAGGAAGGAGTAGAGTTTTACTTTTTTTTAAAAATCACTCAGGATGAAAATGTATCATGAGGCCATTAAGCCTCTCAAATATGCTCCACTATTCAGACAAAGGGAGCACCTAAACACTTGAACTCACTCTCTTCTTGAAGACAGGCGTCACTTTGGTGTTTCGCCAGTTTCACTGGACCACTCCTGCAATCCCGAGAGTTATAAAATATTTCACACAGTGCCACCAGTCACTCTGTAACCACTTCTATAAAAACAAGCTATGAATTGCTGATGAGCTGCTTACCCTTGGTCTTTTCTGTTTGAGAAAAGCCTTGTTTGCTTTGTTCGAGACAGTGCAAAACTTTCATCTGACTACAATTGTGTTTATAATATTGAAACTCTTCGTGCATTCCCCTGCGAGGAACGATGTAAAATACTGTTTTAAATTCTCTGCCTCTTCCTTGAAACCAGTTCTCCAGTCACATCCTCCAGTGAGTTGTCCCAAATATTCTTTCCTGCCTTCCTTCCAAGGGTCACACACACACATCATGAACGATTTTTATTCAATATGGGAAAAGTCCTGTGGCTAGTTTCTTTTCATATTTCTTGCCAGTTTTGAAATGTTTTTCTTTGTATTTTGGTTTATGCAATCTGCTTCTTGTTGCAAAGGTAAACTTCCCAAATGTGGCCAACGCTACAGCTCACCAATCTGAATTCTTTAGTTTGCTATTGATTAGTATCCTTCACAGCCTTTGTGCACCATGGCTGGTTCATCTTCACATCTTCATATCATCTTCTTTTTCACCAGAGCCAAACATTACCGAGAGTTATTAATCAGTACCTGCTTAAATGACCCCTACCCCCAACACACACACACAAACATCTGCTGACCCTCATCTGTGTGTATTTTCACACTCCAGATATATGACAAATCTGAATTTGAATTGCCTGGCTCTTTTCAATCATTCAGGGGAAACCTATGTATGTGGCTGAACACATGATCAGCTGAGGGTGACTCCACTCTCCCAGTTTCCCTGGCTCTGTCATTTCTGTTCGACAATGCTACATTTAATTGGGAAGATTCCTACATGACATCCTTTTCTCTCAAACAGAAATCCCCTCACTCTGATGGACTGAGCCTTCAGCTGTGACTGTCCCATCTCTCTCGTTTCTGCCCTCACTCCGTCTCCTCCTTCCCAGAACAATGATAGATCTCCCCTTGTCCTCACTTCCTACTGCACGAGAATCTGCATTCAGAGAATCATCCTCCCCCACTTCCACCACCTGCAGCAAGGCCACACCATCAAACACATCTTCCCCTTCCACCAACTGTCAGAAATTCACAGAGGCCACTCCTTCTGTGGCACGCTCCATTACCCCGAACACTTCCCCACACCCCCATGGCACCTTCCCATGTAAATGCAGAAGCTGCAGCATTTGCTTATTCATCTCTTCCCTCTTCACTGTCCAAGGCTCTAAACACACCTTCCAGGTGTAGCAACATTTCACTTGTCCACTTTCAATCCAATCTCCTGTCATTGCTGTTCACAATGCAGTCTCCTTTACATTAGTGAGCCAAATAGAAGCTGCTTTGAGGAACATCTTCACTCTGTCTGTTTGAATGATCCTGACCTTCTGATTGCTCCCCATTTCAATAACCTACGTTGCTCTCAAGATAATGAGAATTATTTGAGGAAGTAATGAAGGGTTGGACCAAAGACAGTTACCTATTTGAACTTCCAGAAGGTCTCTGATATGGTACCGCACAGGAGGCTGCAGAGTAAGATAAGGACCAATGGTGTTAGAGGACAGGTACTAGTATGCATAAAAGGTGCGGTCTCTTACAGGATGCAGAGTGAGGATAAAATTGTCGCTCTCAGGATGGTAGCCGGTGACTAGCAGTGTTCCACAAGAGTCAGTGTTGGGACCACAACATTTCACTTTATAGGTTAATGATCTGAGTGGCGGGACAGAAGGCATTCTGGCTACGTTTGCAGTTGAAGCAAAGACAGGTGGAGAGGAATGTAATATTGAGGAGGCAGGGAGTCTGCAGAAAGATTTCGACAGTTTGGGAGAGTGGGAAAAGGAGTAGGAGATGGAATACAATGTGGGAGGGTATGAGGTCATAAACGTTGGTATGAAGAATACAGGCATGGACTATTTAATAAATGGGGAAAAAAATCAGAAATCTGAGTAACAAAGGGACTTGGGATTCCAAGCGCAGGATTCGCCTTAGATAAAATTGCAGGTTGAGTCAGCCGATAAGAAGGCCGATACAATGTTGTCATTCATCTTGAGAGGAGTAGGATATAGTGCTGGCGATTCTGAGGCTTTCTAACGCTCTGGTCAGACCACAGTTCCAGTATTTTGTGCCTCATACCTCAGGAAGGATGTATTAGACGTGGTGCGTATCAAGTGAAGGTTCACCAATGAAAAGTTTAACACATGAGGAACGTTGGAGAACTCTGGGTTTATACTCGATGGAGATTAGAAGGATGAGGGGTGATCCAATTGAAGCTTACAGAATACTGAATGACCTGGATACAGACAAAATTGGGAGGCCGTTTGCACTGGCAGGAGGACACAGTCTTAGAGCAAAGGGAAAACCCATTAGAAAGGGGATAAGATGAAACGTCTTTAGCCAGAAAGTGGTGAAATTGTGGAATTCCTTACCACAGAAGGCTATAGAAACCAGATATTTTGGCACCAACGATATAGCCAGGAAAGGGACTGAGGATCTGAAAAGTGACTACAGAGAGTTAGTTTGGAAGCTGAGGAGTAGGACGAGTAGAGTAGTGATCTCAGGTTTGCTACCAATGGCATGAGCTCGTGAGATGAGGAAGAGTCAGCGAATGCAGCTTTACACTTGGCTGCGAGGCTGGTGCAGGAGGGAGGGCTTCAGATACCGAGACCATTGGGATACATTCTGGGTAAGGTGGGACCTGTACATGAAGGATGGGTTGCACCTGAATTGGAGGGGCACAAATGACCTGTTTGGGAGGTTTGCTCATGTGATTCGTGCGGGTTTAAACTAGTTTGGCAGGGGGTAGGAATCAGACCACATGTCTGAGAGGGGGTTAGTTGCAGACGGGACAGTGACAGGGATTTATTGAATCTATCAGGAAGGTTTCTCACGCGATGAAACAAAGGGATCAGTTAAAGTGCGTCTGCTTTAATGCAAGGAATGTCCGAAATAAGAGTGACAAACTGAGAGCATGGATCAGGACTTGGGGCTGCGATGTCATGGCCATAACAGAGACGTGGGTTTCACAGGGGCAGGGATGGTTGCTTGATGCTCCAGGGTTTAGAACGTTTAAAAATATTTAGGGGCGGCGCGGTGGCACAGTGTTTAGCACTGCTGCTTCACAGCGCCAGAGATCTGCGTTCAATTCCCACCTCAGGGAACTGTCTGCGTGGAGTTTGCAAATTTTCCCCGTGGGTTTCCTCCGGGTGGTACGGTTTCCCTCGATAATCCAAAAAATGTGCATGTTAGATGAATTGGCCATGTTAAATTCCCGTAGTGTTAAAAGGAGGGGTAAATGTAGGGGAATGGTTCTGGGTGGGTTGCTCTATGGAGTGTTGGTGTGGACTTGTTGGGCCGAAGGGCCTGTTTCCACACAATAAGTTATCTAAAAAAGGAACAGGGTGGATGGAAAACGAGGAGGGGGTAGTAGCATTGCTAATCAGAGAGTGCGTCACAGCTACAGAAATGAAGTTTGTTGAGGAAGGCTTGTCCACTGAGTCAGTACGGGTGGAAGTTAGAAACAGCAAGAGAACAGTCACCGCATTGGATGTTTTCTACAGACCACCTCATAGCAGTAGAGAGATTGAAGATCTCATAGGCGGGCAGATTCTGGAAAAATGCAAAAGTAGCAGGGTTATTGCTATGGATGATTTCAACTTTTCCAATATCGACTGGAACCTCCTAAGTGCAGATGGTGTGGATGAATCCGTTTTTGTCAGATGTTTTCAAGAGGGATTCCTTGCTCAGTATGTAGACAGACCGACGAGGGGAGAGGCTATTTTGGATTTGGTCCTCGGCAACGAGCCAGGATAGGTGTCAGAACTCACGGTTGGAGAGCACTTTGGTGAAAGTGATCACAACTGCCTCACATGTGGCATAGTCTGGGAGAGTGAAAGGAGCAGTTTCCGAGGGAAGATATTTAAAAGGGCAAAGGCAATTATGATGCTGTCAGACAGGAGTTGGGAAGTACAGACTGAGAGCAATTGTTCCACAGAAAGGGCACAGCAGACATGTGGAGACTGTTTAAGGAGCAGTTGTTGCGAGTGATACACAAATTTGTTCCTCTGAGACAGGTAAGAATGGGTAAGATTAAGGAACCTTGGATGGCGAGAACAGAGGAACGTCTCGTAAAAAGGAAGCAGGCAGCTTAGGTAAAATGGAGGAAGCAAGAATCTAGCACAGCTTTAGAGGATTACAGGCTTGTAAGAAAGGAGCTCATAAATGGACTGAGGAGAGCCATGATGGGGCACAAAAATAGGCATGGAAAGAAGGATTAGGGAGAATCAAAATGCATTTTTCTCATACGTGAGGAATAAGAGAATTATCAGGGAGAATGTAGGGCCGATCAGGTATAGTGTAGGGAACTTATGCATGGAGTCTGAGCAGATAGGGGAAGCCCTAAATGAGTTTTTTGCTTCGATTTTCACCAAGCAAAGGAAACATGTTGTAAATGAAAACTTAGAGGAGCTGGGTCAGATCAGTCTTGATCAGATCAAGATTGATGAAGTTTATGTGCTAGAAATTTTGGAAAAGATGAAGATTGATAAGTCCCCACGGCCAGACCAGATTTATGTTAGGCTGCAACGGGAAGCGAGAAAGGCGGTTGCTAAGACACTGGCGAGGATATTTGCCTCCTCACTCTCCATAGGAGTCGGAACAGAGGACTGGAAGGAGGCGAATGCTGTTCCTTATTTCAAGAAGGGTAATAGGGACATCCCTGGCAATTAGAGACCAGCCAGTCTTACGTCTGTGGTTCGCAACGTTTGGAAAAATTTCCGAGGAATCGGATTTATGACTATTTGGCAAAGCGTTGTGTGATTAACGGCAGTCAGCATGGCTTTGTAAGGGGCAGGTCATGCCTAACAAATCTTATTGATTCCATTGAGGAGGTGTCAAGACAGGTCGACGACGGTCGAGCAGTAGATGTGGTGCATGTGAACTTCAGCAAGGTATTTGAGAGGGTTCCCCATTGATGGCTCATTCATAAAGTCAGGAAGTATTGGATACAGGGAGATTTGGGTATCTGGATTCAGAATTGGCTGGCTGGTGAAGGCAGACTGGTTGCAGATGGAAAGTATTCTGCTTGGAGGACAGTCTTGAGAGGGATCCCACAGGGTTTTGTTGTTGGGCCTCTGCTCTTTGTAGTTTTTATAAATGACTTGGATGAGGAGGTTATGGGTGGGTTAGTAACTTTGCTGATGACACAATGGTTGGAGGTGCCGTCGATAGTAAAGGGGGCTTCTGTAGGCTGCAGCGCAACATAGATAGGATGCAGAGCTGGGCTGAAAAATGGCAGATGGAGTTCAACCTGTATAAATGCGAAGACATGCATTTTGGAAGGTCAAATTCGAATCCTGAATATAATATTAAATACAGGATTCTTGCCAGTGTGGAGGAACAGAGGGACCTGGGTGCACAAATGCACAGATCCCTCAAAGTTGCCACCCAAGTGGATAGGGTGTCAAGAAAGTATATGGTGTTTTGGCTTTCATTAACAGGGGGATCAAGTTTAAAGGCCGCGAAGTTTTGCTGCAGCTCGACAATCCCTGGTGAGACCACACTTGGAATATTGTTTTCAGTTGTGGTCGCCCTACTATAGGAACGATACAGAGGCTTTGGAGAGGGTGCAAAGAAGGTTTACCAGGATGCTACCTGGACTGGAGGGTTTGCTTTATGAAGAAAGGTTGAACGAGCTTGGACCTTTCTTTCTGGAGACAAGGAGGAGAGAGGAGAGCTGATCGAAGTGTACAAAATAATGAGAGGAATAGATAGAGTCAATACCCAGAGACTTTTTCCAAGGGCAGGATTGACTAGTACGAGAAGTCATAGTTTGAAGATATTAGGAGGAAGGTAAAAGGGAGACGTCAGAGGTAGGTTCTTTACGCAGAGAGTTATGAATGCATGGAATGCATTGCCAGCTCTGTTGGTGGAAGCAGAGTCATTGGGGACATTTAAGCGACTGCTGGACATGCACGTGGATAGCAGTGAGTTGAGGGGTGCGTAGGTTACATTACTACATTTACATTATGATTAAATCTTGGGACAACATCGTGGCCCAAAGGGCCTGTTCTGTGCTGTACTGTTGTATGTTCAATGTTCTATTTAGTATATTTAAAACAGACTCAGATAAGTTTTGATTGACAAGGGGATCAAAGATTACTGAGAGGAAGCAGGAAAATGGAGTTGAAAATCTATCATTCGTGATCGAATGACGGAGCAGACTTGATGGTCCAAACGGCTTCATTTCTGCTCGTATAGAATTGTGGCCTTATAATATTTCGGTCCTGGATGGCACGGTGGCTCAGTGTTTTGCACTGCTGCCTCACAACATCAGGGAACTGGGTTTGATTTCCTCTGGGTGTTCTAGTTTCCTGCCACAGTTCAAAGTTGTGCAGGTTAGGTGAACTGGCCATGCTGATTTGCTGATTGTGTTCAGGGATGTTGATGCTAGGTGCAATAGTCAAAGGTCTATGTATAGTATTAGGGTAGAAACGGAGATTGGTTCGCATACTCTTTGGAGAGTCAGTATAAACCTGGTGGGCTGAAGGGCCTGTTTCCACACTTTAGCGATTCTAAGAAAATGCAGGCTGCTGCAATGATCCAATGAAGCACAACCCAAGCTTGAGTAACACCTCACTTTACACTTTGTTATGTTACAGTCTGTAAGAGTTCATATTCAATTCCATAAATTCACAGCCTGAACCCAGTATGGCTGTTCTCCATTTTCCGTACACACTCCCTCCTGAGCTCCCTAAGTTCGTGTCTTGTTTATGTTGCATTCAACAGAGAAAAACAACTTCTAATATTTACACATTAGTTTAAACCCATTATACATCTGTGTCTCTTTCACCACAATTTAAAGCCCATTTGTCTTTCACACTGGGCTTCCAAACATTCTTTCCCACCTCTTCCAAGATACAAAAACACTCACTTTCCAATCCTTTACACTTCTGAAGAAGATTTTCACTGGACTAGAATCATTAATATTGTTTCTCTATCTCTGCAGATGTTGCCAGACCCACTGAATTCCTTAACAAATGAAAAGTTACAGAATACGTTTTCAATATAGCTTACTGGATGCTTTGAGGAAGTCACAGAACCCGAAAGATTAACTCTGCTTTCACTGCACAGATGCTGTCAGACTTGTCAGTGTCTTCAGCAATTTCTGTTTTTGAATAAGTTCCAAACATGTGTGTCAAAGCTGCTCACAAGCCCTGACCAACATGGAGCGCCATACACCGGGAAGTGAATTATAACGCAAGGTATACAAATTCATTTGTTCTGAAACTACATAAGGCTGTCATCACCGACAAATACAGAACTCTTAAACATGGTCATGGAGAGAAACAGAGTGAGACACATTCGCTTTAAACAGAAGATGGCATTACTGGAGGGGAACATATTCAGGTGAAAATGTTAAATGCCTTTGAGGAATGCGACAAATTGGAGGCATGGCATCATGAAGATACCGTAACAGGATGAGAATTTTTTTAAAAATGGAAGCGTTCCCACATCAGAAACTGGGATAAGGCACTGTGTACAGGGGAGAAGGGTGATCGGGTCCCCGTGCGAATTGTGGACAGGCAGCAGAATTGTATTGCAGATATTGTAGCTCAAGCTGGGATTTCATTTGATGCTGCAAATCATAGCAGCTCTAGCAGAAGCAGCAGCAGTAGAATTATATTCAACCACAATATAATCTCTCAGTGTACCATGACCATGAAGTCGATCTCCGGTTCAGTGATGAGTGTGGGTGAACATGCCACGGTCAGAACCATGTGTACCTAAACCTGATGACAACCCATTCAAGTTACCTCACTTACTGCTTACATTAATAAATAGCAGAGCTAACATCTGATAGAGAGGTTCGTCATGACCCCAAGACTGTGACCATTTCTTTTAAAACCAGCTATGAATTACTGCTGGCCTGTCTACTCTTATTCCTATCTATCAGAAAAATCCTTGTTCCTTTTGTTAGAGACTGTTCAAGAACTTCCCTCCTATTACCATTTTGTTTACATCATTGAAATACTTACTGTACCTTCCCCTGTGAGGAAAGATGTAAACTATGGGTGTAAATGTCACCAATTCTTCAGTTACACCCTCCAATTATCCTCAGTATACTTTCCTGCTTTAATTTCTACCTAAGGTCACACACGCATCTTAAACTTTTTTATATGCTCGGAAAAGCTCATGCTGCTTGTTTTTGTATTTCTTGACAATTTACTACATCATGTCTTTTCTCCGCTTTTCCTCCCTCTCTAGATTCATACAGTCATATAGCGCACAAACAGGCCATTTGGTCCAACTTGTCCATGCTGAGCAGGTTTTCCAAACTAAACCAGCCCCATCTGATTGCATTTCCTCCATATGCCTCTAAACTGTTTCCATTCATATGTTTGTCCTAATGAGTTTTAAATGTTGTAGCTGGACTTGCATCTCCCACTCTTCCTCCGACAGCTCATTCTATATACACACATCACCCTCTTTTTGAAAACATTGATCCTTCGTCCATTTAAAATATTCCCTCTTTCACCTTAAAGCTATGCCTTCTATGGTTGAACTCCCCCATCCCGTGGAAAAGACTTTGACTGGTCACTCTATTGATACCTCTCATGATTTTATAATCTTCTGCAAAGTCATCCTTCAACCTCCTGCACATTATCTGACACTAATTTCACGAACGAGCACTTAAAGATAAGCACTGCAAATTTGAAACAGTATTCCAATGACAGCTAAATAACACTCAGCCCAAGCTTCCTACTGTGATTTATTTTTCTCCATGTTATAATACTAAGGCAGCAGGAAACTGTTACGAGTACCAGTAAGAGGTCAAACACTTGAATTGCTTTGTCCAAATCGTGTGATGATCTCTACAGTGAAAGCGCATCACTGGCCTGAACCATATAAGAAGGGGAATTCTTGTATCACACGGTCAGCGTCGACCTTTCGCAGAGTGAGATGAAGGCTGGGTATACTTTTTGAAATTTGGATCACGTGTGAATTCAGTGCAAAGAGGGAGAGGTGTTTTCAATAAGGTTTACGCCAAGAAGGAAACTTTCCGGAGTGAGATGTGAGTGGGAGGTGTAAAACAGCTTGAATGAAGAAGCCGAGCCACACTGAGACCAGAGCAAAGTGGTAGCACAAAACGCAGCTTGTTGCTACAGCAGAGTAGGCATACCTGATCAAAGAGTTTCAGGTGAAGTGGGGAGGGACCATAATGTGAGAAAAGTTACTCTATAATTTGAGAGGAAGGACCTGGAATCAGGAAGGGGAGACGAGCAGGGAAAAGGATGGAGCAGCAATGGCAGTGTTTTCTAGGGTAAATCAGGAAGCACAGCTGAAATTCATGCCTCACATCAACTTATGGTCCCTGAAATAACCATCCTAAATCTGGCCATCAATAGTATCCTTGAGACCTTTTGTCAACCATGTGTGGTTCACCTGCTTACCGAGTTCTTCTTTCGAACAGAAGCAATAATTACTGAGCGGTTTGGGATATCTCTTTGAATGTCTGTTCACGTATACTCACTGACTTTCCTCTGGGTCTATTTTCACATTCCGCTTCAGACCAGATGTGAGGCAGAAATCATCAAATTAGATACCTGGTTCTTTTCAATCATTCAGAGGGAGCTTCTGCATGTGGCTGAACACATTATCAGCGGAGGCTGACTCCATTCTCCAAGTTTCTCAACCTCTGTTATTTCTGTTTGATGATGCCACATTCCTGTGAGTTGCATCTAACATGAATTCATTTTCCTTCAAACCAGAAATCCCTGAACTCTGGTGGACAGGGCCTTCAGCTGTCACTGCCCATCTCCCAGGGTGTTGCCCTCAATCCATCCCCTCCATCCAGAACAATGATTGATTCCTCCTTGTCCATACTTCTTTCTGAACTAGAATCCACATTCACATAATCACCTTACGCCATTTCCACCATCTCCAACAGGACAGCACCATCAAACACATCTTCCCTCCCGCCCACTGTCAGTAATTCGCAGGGACCATTCCCTCTCTGTCCCCTCCATCACGCCGAACACTTCCCCACTCCCCCATGACACCTTCCCATGCAATTGGAGAAGCTGCAACACTTGCTCATTCACCTCTTCCCTCCTCACTGTCCAAGGCCCCAAACATAGCTTCCAGGTGAAGCAGCATTTCACTTGTAACCTTTCAATCTGGTCTCCTATCATTGCTGCTCACAATGCAGTCTCTCTATATTGGCGAGACCAAACATGAGATTGCTTTGAGGAACACTCCCACTCTGTCTGAAGAAATCACTCTGACCTTCTCTTTGCTTTCCATATCAATTACCAACCTTGTACTCATGCTAACTTTTTGGCCCTGGGCTGCGGCAATGTTCCAAGGAAGGACAACCCAGTGTACAATTTCACAACTTCAAAGTCTGAGTCCATTATATTCCGCAGTTTCCGTACATTCTCCCTCCTGGCCTCCCTTTGACCTTGTGTGGTTGTATCTTCTTTATCGTTCACTCAATCGAGAGAACCACTTTTTCCCATTCACATTTTAATTATTAGGTTACTTCACATGATCTTCTCGTTCACCACGACTAAAAGTATGTTTGTCTTTTGCCACACCCTCTTTTACCCGTCAACCCACTCCCCATATCTGTCAAGGAATTATAAAGCTCATTTTCCAATCCTTTTCAGTTCTGAAGAAGTGTCATACTGGACTTGAAACGCTAACTCTGTTTCTCTGTCTCTGCAGATGATACCAGACCTGTTGAGTTTCTCTAGAAATGAATAGGCTCAGAACAAATTTTCAATTAAACAAATAATTATGGTACTGGAAATAAAAATGCAAAAATAGCTGGGGAAATTGGGAGCTTTTTAGAAGGTTCACTGATCCTGAAAGATTAACTCTGCTTTCACTGCACGAGATGCTGCCAGATCTGCTGAGTTTCATCAGCAATTTCTGTTTTTGAACAAGTTCCACAGATGTATGTTAAAGCTGCTTAAATGCCTTGCCTAACACGGAACGCAGTGTGAAGGTGCACAATATAATGCAAGGTGCACAAATTCCTTGATCTGAAACTGTATAAGACTGTCATCTCTGACACTGCAGAGCTCTTATCATGCTCAGGAAGAGAAACAGAGGGGAACACATTCACAGCAAACACAGAAGATGGCATTGGGGGAATGGAAAAGATTCAGATGCAAACGTTAAGGGGTTTGAGTAAAGTAACAAATTGGAGGCCTGACACCAGGGAGAGCAAAATGAGAATAGGAAAATGGAAGAGTTACCATATCAGAAACCAGTTTAAGACACTGAGTAAATAGCTGATGGATGAGTGGGTCTTGGTGTGAACTGGGGGATAGTCAGTAGAATTGAATTGAACATATTGGAGCTCAAAGTCCACATTCATGTGGTGCGGTAGAATCACAGCAGCAGCAGAATTGTATTCAACTACAATCTGTAACATTTTCCCCAGGATAATCCCTCAGCCTACCATTAACATCATGCTGATCTATGGTTCAGCGATGAGTGCGGGTGAACATGATAGGGTCGGAACCATGTGTACCTAAACCTGATGACAACCCATTAAAGCGACCGCACTTGACTGGTTATATTCGAAATAGCAGGACTAACATCTGATACAGAGGGCGAAATGATCCCAAGACTAACAGATCAGATCGAAATTCTGCAGTGCTGTCACATCCAGACATAAATGTCGATGGACTATTAAACAACTCACTGGGGGAGAGGACTCTATAAATATCACCATCCTATATCACGGGACAGACCTGTACATCAGTGTAAAAGACATGGTTGTATTGCCTGCACCTTCCTCAGCCAGAAGTGTTGAGTTGATGATCCACCTCACCCTCATCATGTTGCCCGCAGAATCACAGATGCCAGTCTTTAATCGATCTGATTCACTGCACGTGACATGAAGAAACAGCTGAACACAGTAGATACGACAAAGGCAATGGGCCCTGACACCATTCCTGCAATAGGACTGAAGACTTGTGCTGCACAACAAGCCGTGTCCCTGGGGAAGCTGTTTTATTCCAGATCCAACTCTGACATCTCCCTGGAAATGTGGAAAATAACTCAGCTATGTCCAATCCCATAACAAGGGAATAACTACAGTCTGACCATTTACCACGCCCTTAGTCCTGTCACGATAGTCACATTGGTGGAAGTTCTTTTTGACAGAGCTGTCAAGCAGCACAGAAGTAACCAGCTCAGTGTGGTTTCAGATAGGTCCCCATGTGGAGATGGTGTTGTTGTGGAAAATTCACTGGATTACTAATCCAGTCCAGACTAATGCTCTGGCAGCTAGTTGACGTTATAATTAATAAAATATCGAGATGTAAAACCTGAAGTCAGTAACAGTGACCTTGAAGCCAATATCGATTGTAAACACTAATTTCCTTCCCCAATGTACTTTCAGGAAGTGAATCTCGCGTGCTTTCCTGGTCTGGCTTAAAAGTGACTCCAGACACACAGACATGTGATAGACTCTTCAATGGTCTCGGAAACGGCCAACCAAGCCACTCTATTCTATCAAACTGTTCCGGGTCTTAAAGGATAAAACTGTACAGATCACCCGGCACCAGCCTCAGTATTGGAACGGAAAATACTACTGTGTTGACCCTGCAGAGATTTCCTTCCTAACATCTGAGAGCAGGTGACAGGATTTACAGAGCTTTCCCACAGACTGCACAGAAACATCGGGAGTGGAGTAGGTCATACAACACACTGAGCATCCTCCAATCTCGTTCATGGTGAAAATCTCTCAATTCAGTTTTCCCCACAGTGTTCATATCCTTTAGTATGCTTAAACATCGGAACATATAAAATCGGAACTATTGTAATCGCTTTGGTCTATCAATTTTGATCCTCTATTCAATATACAGGCAGTTATCCAAAAAAAGTGTGTTTATTAAACGGAATTTCGCTGCAACACAATTCGTGAATTGTGCCCCTTTCTTTATAAAGCGAGCTCCCGTTCACTGTTATGGGAGTCCGTCTCTGGCACCAGCTGAAAAGCAAATCCCAGCCTCAGGATCCCTCTGTCTGCCAAATGGACCCTCAGTGTATTCGGCTAAAGCAGGAATGTAATCCGCTCTGCAAGCCTTGAAACTGAGCCTGAATGTGTGATTTGTAGTCTACACTTAGAAGGAAATTAATTTCAAACCGGGAGGGGAATATATTGGAGAGAACCGGAATTCTGCATCGGCATCATGTGGTCAGTCAGCCCGCGCGCTTTCTGAAGAAGATCTTGGTGAGAGGTGCAGGGCTGTAGTCAGTGACTGTAGTGTTAAAGTGTGACATTTACTGCACTAATTCATTACAATATACGGTTTAAAGATTTATGCAGCCTTGGTTTGGATGGAATGGATGAGGGTTGCTGAGGGATAGACTATAAATCTTTTAATCTTTTTAATCTGTCTTCCCTGTATGTTGGAGTATTGTCAGAACACTGCACTGTTGTATATGTTTCACCCTGTTTCTAAAAGAGGGCAGGAATAAAATAATGACAGGTTACATAAAATGTTTGCTGGAGAAGTTTCTAGATACCTTTGTCGAATGCTGCTCCAAGTTTGAAACTCCCTGTTATCAAGACCTTTCTTAACCTTGTGACATCATTCAGAGCATTCAAACTGCTGCTCAGGAACAGGGAGAAACAGGAGGTAGTGACTCAACTGCTCGATGCTGGGACATAGGAGCAGGAGGCAGTCACTCAACTGCTCGAGACTGGGATACAGAGAAATCTGGAGGCTAGTGAGGCCCCAGATTTCTGTTTCACAGGAACTGGAGGAGGTGACTCACTACCCACCCGTCTGGGGCACTGGGAGAAAAGGGAAATCGGCTTGTTACTAACAGAAATATCTGAATAAGTTGCGTGAGCAAGCCATTCAATCCTTCTCCAACATTCATCAAAACCATGACTGATCTGATTGTAATTCCCTCATTCCATTTTACAGAGATTCCCCTCTCTGCAGCCTCTGCTCCATTTGTTGGTCATGTTGCAGATCCATATACTGTAACTGCGGTTACCATGTTTCATCCAGAGTTGGGTCACCAAAGCCTCTGGTCTTCCTGAATTTCCACAGCAGTTTAAAACATAGCCTCCAGGAAACCATCCCCAACATTTCCACGAATATACAAAAACTAGAGTTAAGATAAATGTCAGTGAAATGCAAAGTGAGAAGCCTGGTCTGAATCCCTAACAGTTGTGGGGATTCCTCATGTTACTGAGTACATAGCAGCAGAGAGTGATTAACACAGGCGTTCAACGGATAAGCACAGAGCAAGTTACAAAGATGTGCCTCAAAACTGCTAAAACCTCACTCTCCAACATGGAGCACAGGGCAGGACACTGGGACACACACAGAGACAACACATGCTGACAGTCCCAGACGGACACACAGACACATTAGCATCTTTAGGATATAACTAGTTAAGTTATGCTTAATGATGGGATCAAGGCTTGTTGTGAGAAGGCAGGAGAATTGGCTTGAAAAGCATGTCAGCCATGATCAGTAGCTCAGTAGACTGGATGGGCCAAATGGCCTTTTATTCTGCTCTAATTATTTACGGTCTACGGTACATGCATTTGTCTGTGTTTGTGTGCATACTTGTGTGTGTGTGTCCGTGTTTTTGTGTCTGTGTTTTTGTGTGTTTGATTGTGTCTGTGTGTATATGTCTGTATGTGTGTTTGGGTGTGTCTGAGTGTGCTTGGCTGTGTATGTATCTGTGTGTGTGTATGTTTGTGCTTCTCAGTATTTTCAGAAATGGAAATATCATTGTAAATTTTTTTTTAAATTTCAATTCTGTGTGACATTCACCTTTCCATCATAGTCTGAGGAACTTAAATTTCATCATGAATTTGTTATTTCAACAAATGAAGGAAATCAACCTGACCTCTTCCGAGGATGACCCTGACACAATGTGAGACCTATAACATTGGCCATATCATCAACCTGCTTACACCAAAAATTTGCTGTGACCAATGGAAGAGTGGCAGTAGAAAATAAAACAGTTACTCAACAACCCAAGGAACTCTGGACCAGTGAGCCTGACATCAGTGGTGGGTGAGTTGTTGGAGGGGACTCTGAGGGATAGCCAATTGCATGCATTTTCAAAGGCAAGAATTGATTGGGGATAATCACCATGGCTTTTTGCATGAGAAATCACGTTGTACGAATTTGATGAGTTTGTTAAAAAGGTGACAAAGCAGATTGATGAAGGCAGTATTGTAGATGTTTTCCATACAGATTGGAACAAGTTGTTTGACTAGATTCTGCGTATTAGGCAAGTAAGTAAGGTTATGTCACATGGGAACCAGCGCACCCAAGCCAATTGAATACAAAATGAGATTGAAGGGAGGAGACAGAGGTTGGTAGAGGACTGCTTTTCAGACTGGAGACCTGCTTTAAGGTACGAGGGGAAATATTTTAGAGTTAAGTTAGACGCAATGTTTTCATACAGAGGGAGGTATCCATATGGAATTATCTCCCAGAGGAAGTGATGCAGTCTGGCATCTTGATGGGTATTTGAATAAGGAGGTTTAGAGGAATATGAGCCAAATACTCTCAAATCAGACTCGATCATAATGGGATCTCTGGTCAGCACTTACACATTTGCATGCTTTATGACTCTATAAGAGAGATGATCTGAAATTCCAAACAGGCATTTCAAGTGGGAATTCTCATCCCCACAAGTTTGAGATGTCTCTTTGTTTATATTTATTCAACACTGAGGTAGTTAAATATTGGACAGAGAAGTGATTCTTGGATAATAACACACAGACAGGAAAGTGGAGCTGAGACCACAACCTGATCAGCCACAAACTTAGTCCCTGGTAGAGAAGGCTGAAATTGTCCAATGACCCACTCCTGCTCCTCAGTCCCATGTTTCTGTGTTCCATTCAGCCCATCAAACCTGCTAGACCGGAGCAATTAGAGGCTATTTACTCCTTTCACAGAAACAGAGGCGACCATTCAGCCCCTCAAAACTGTCAAACCCAGTTTGGACTGGTTTGGAAAGTGTAATAGGAAATCCCAGGCAGTGGTAGGAAAGAGGGTCCTCGTCACTCTTAACTGAGCTTCCCCATTCTGCAACCTGTGATTCGTTTGTTGGTCAAGTTGTAGACCCAGTTTCACTGTGAATACAGCTCCCATTCCTCACCCAGCGATTGTCCAGACAATCTGGTAATATTCAACAACAGAGCTTCCAGAAAAATAACAGCCTCTACTTTCCAATAATAGAATGTGAGAAGGCCACAAACAGGGATATGTCATTCATCCACATGCCACCCACCCCCGTCCACCCCCACCCCCCACCCACAAGCAGGTCTTCTCCCACAATAAGATCATAATATCTAATATCCTCTTTCGTGTCCAATTCATGTCAGAGCCCTCAACTCTGACTGGTCAAAAAGCACTCCCTGCCCCACACTGTGCCCTATTGATATGAGCAAAAGACGTGAACACAAGGGCTCAGGGAAGAGTGACCGGCCCTGACATCAAGGCATCATTTAACTAAGGACGGTCTCAAGGAGCCTGAGCAGGATCGCACTTAATGGGAATGAGTTGGACACTTCCCTGGTTAGAGTGATTTAAAACATAACGCACAATGATTCTGGTTTGTGGACAAAAATCCATACAGTCCTGGACATGTCTGCAAAAAGATCCTCAAGGTAGCTTCCTCAGCACAAACATCTTAGCTGCTTCCTAAATGTTTTGCCCACACCATAAGATTAGAATTGGGGGTGTTCACAGAAGATCACACAATATTCAGGAAAAATGTCCCCCTTCAGATCCTGAACTAGTCTGTGTCCATGTGCTGCAAGACCTGGACAACATTCAGGCTTGTGCTGTTGGAAGTATTGGTAACATTCTTTCAAAGGTGCTGCTGGACACTGCTCATTTCCACAGTTAAAAGGAGGAGATTATTCAGCACCTCACGCTAGCTTCACAGGAATATGAGGAAGTCATTCAGCTCAATGAAATTATTGGAGAAGTGTAGAGATAGCCCATTTAGTGCCTCCAACCAATTATAAGGAAGAGAAGGAGTTATGTGTTATGGACGACAGCAGAGTTCCTCAAAAATATTTGAAGGCGTTGTCCTAGACTCTATTAATAATTAAATGTTCTGATACATGTACTTGGCAAAAAGGAAAGATCAGGCACAGATTCTCAGATGTAGTTCTCCAATCGAGGAGGGAAAACAAATAAAGTGAAAATTTAGAGAGAGTTGCAGCCAGGAGACTTTCACTGAAGCTTCCAACTCTGTGGAGACCCCAATACTTTTTGATGTTACTGAGAAACCAAAACACTTGTTGTAATGTGGCTGCCAGAACAGCACACAGTAATCTATCTATGGCCTAACCAATGACATGTTTAACTCATATTATATCGCCTCGATGAACAAACACTATGCCGACATCTCCAGTTTGATTTCTTAACTGGCTATTACACTGTCCAGTCACATTCAGGGATATGTGGAGAAACACCTCTGACATACCTAGTGTTCTGCTATTCAGTTAATTCCCGCCAACTGGTTACTTCTTACAAAGTGCATCACCTCATATTTATCAGGTTTCCATTCCATCTGCCATTGATCTGACCATGTGACCATTCTATCTGTATCTTCCTGTAACATAAGGCCTTCTTACTCACTGCCAACCACCTGACCAATCTTTGTGTCAAACACAAAATTACTTATTATGTTCAGCCCCCATCCCCCTCCCACCCCTTCCACATTCACATTTACATCATTTATGAATGCTACAAATAATTTGATACACTGCACTGCTCGCTGTGGTACATCACGAGACATTGGTCTACCTCTACCAACTTTCCAGTAACTTGGGACCACATAGCTGTTCTCCAATTCTCTAGCACCTCCCTTGTGTGGTCAGATTCGACTAAAACATTTAGGCCAGAACATTTCCTCTCTTGTCTCCAACAGCATCCTGCGATAAAACTCATCTGGACTGTACATTATCTAAAACCAACAATCCCAACTTGTATCTTATATTAATTTGTTCTAGAGCTTCCCAGTCCATCTTCTTGAATTGTGTACCTGCATCTTCCTTATCCCAACTAAAACAGATGTGAAGCTCTAGTGTTACAGTCTATCAATGATCCCCAGTTTCACATACTGATTACCCCCTTGGTTTCGAAATGGATCCGAATTTTTCCCTGGTTATTCAGCAATGGAGGAGATCTGAACCATGCTGGAATTGATCTCAGCCAAACTGCAGAAGTATGACCAGGAGATCCAGTGTCTCGGCCCACATGTCGTGGAGGTGGAAGAGTGGACTGCGGCTTTGGAAACCATGGCGGAATCCTCAGCTGTTCGGGTCCAAGCCCTAGAATGGTAGGTAGAGACCTTAGTAGAGCAGGTCAAGGACCTCGAAAATTGGAGCCGTCAGAAGAACATCAGCTTGGTCAGACTGCCGGAACGGGAACAAGAAAGCCAGCTCGTCAGCTTCTTGGAACAATGGCTCACACAATTTTTGAAACTGGAAGTCAGGGCAGACTGGGTGTGGGTCGAGCAGGCCCACAGGGTCGCAGTGTGCAGGCCCGGATCGGACCAGTATCCCTGTCCGGTCTTTGTGCAACTCCAGCACGATAGAGAAAAACAGGTGTTGGAAGATTCTTGGGTCGTACAATTAAGGGGAAACTTTAACTGACGTGTGGAGCCGGAGGTGGATAGGATGTCAAGGGGTATCGGATGTATTTACCCGCCACCCAGGCAGCTGGTGGACCTGAACAGGTAGCTGGGTTGGTGAATGTGTGAGATGTCTTCACCCTGATGATAGGGACTTCACCTTTTTTTCTAACCCACATAAATGATTTACTAGGATTGGGATGTTTTTTGCCCATTGGTCTTTTTATATTAGATGCTGTCCTTTAGAATTGGGAACGATTTCTGATCATGTGGCAGTGTACATGGAGGTCAAGGATAGTGGCGATGGGACAGGCTCACCGCACTGGCACGTGGATCCTTTCTTCCTGAAGGATCGCAAATTCACTGAGTATTTTTCGGGGGAATTTAGTTTTTTTTTGGAACATGAACTTGTGCACGACCAGTAATCCGACGGTGCTCTGGGAGACTGCCAAAGCCTATACAAGGGGTTTGATTATTTCTTACTCAGTGACTCAGAAGCGGCAGAAGGGAGAACAGCAGCATATGCTTGAGGCTCGGCTGAATAGAGCTGATACACCATATTTTTTCAGACCGTCTATAACTGAATTGCAGCAGATTGCAGCCCTCCGGACTGCTCTGAATGCTGCACTCGCACAGACAACAAAGAGAGAGATTTCCTTTGTGAAACAGAAGGTCTTCGAGCATGGTGAGAACCAGAGCTGATAATGTGTTGCTGGAAAAGCACAGCAGGTCAGGCAGCATCCAAGGAGCAGGCGAATCGACGTTTCGGGCATGAGCCCTTCTTCAGGAACCTGAAACGTCGATTCTCTGGCTCATGCCCAAAACGTCAATACTCCTGCTCCTTGTATGCTACCTGACCTGCTGCGCTTTTCCAGCAACACATTATCAGCTCTGATCTACAGGATCTGCAATCCTCACTTTCTCCATGGTGATAACTAAGTAGATATTAGGCGTACTAGGCCAGAAAGAAGATTGCTGCTATTATCACCCGCGATCCCAAAAAGATTAATGCAGCGTTCAGGATGTTCTACTCTGGGTTGTTCCAGTCAGCGGGCTGGGAGGACTGATTGGCGACGACGGAGACATTTATTAAGACCTTCGACCTCCAAGGTGTACGTTCAGAGCAGGCGTCTCTTTAGAATGCCCTCTAATAATCAGAGAGATACAGGAGACATTGAGGCAGCTCCAGAGTGGTAAAGCCCCTGGCCCAGATGGATTTTCGGAGTGAGTTTTAGAAGGAGTTCATTGACGTGCTGACTGGGCCAGTGTTGGATATGTACAATTATTGTACAGTCAGGACTGCCTCCCATCCTCTCTGACAGAAGGAAATATTCATCTTATTCTCAAGAGAGGGAACGTCCCAGAGGATTGCACTTTGTATGTGCCTATTACATTATTAAACGTGGACTTTAAAATTTTGTCGAAAATGCTGGCTTTGTAGGTCCATTGTGAAGGAGGACCATTTTTATTAGGGGCCGTAGGTCCTCTGATATTATTAGAAGATTGCTAAATATGGTTCCAGTCTGCCAGCAATGTTCGATTCCAGGCTCAGTATTCTCCCTGGATGCAGAGAAAGCACTTGACCGGATGGAGTGGATGTGCACCTTTTATGTCACTGAATGGTTTAGTCTTGGAGGGGTCTTCGCCAGGTGGGTGGCAATGTTATATAGTGACCTGAAAGCAGCGGATTTCACTAATGGTATAAGGTCTGACAATTTTAGTATTGACAGTGGCAGCCAACAAAGTTGCCCTCCTTCACCGTTACCCTTTACATTAATGATTGAGCCGTTGGCATCCGGAGCGACGCCAATATCACTGGCAAGGAGGTAGGACCAGGAAGGCATAAAATCCCCCTTTAGGCAGATGGCGTTCCTCTCTTTCTAACTAACCCAATGATATTTGTGTCTTGTTTAATACGAATGTTTAATGTATTTGGATCTTTCTCAGGGTATAAAATTAATTTTATGAAATCGGAGTCCATCCTTGTTGGGGGTCTTATTAGAGTACCCGATCTTGGCGTGGAATCTGATTCCCTTCCAGATGGTCACAAGGATGTTTAAGTATTTTTATCATCCAAGCCTTCGATCAATTATATAAAGCTAACTTCGTGCAGTTGCTAGTGAAGATAAGACAGAATCTTCCAATATCCTGTTTGGGTAAGTTCTAGTTAAAATGAATGTCCTTCCTTGTTTATGATTCCCCATGCCAGTTCTCCCTTTGACGCTGCCCCGGCAGGCGCTAAGGAGGCTTAACAGTTGGCTTTGATCTTTCATCCTGCGTCACAGATGGCCTCCTATTTAGCTGGACAAATTGCAGCTTCCACAGTGAATGGGGGCGTGTCGATTTTCCAGACTTTAAGAAATCAAGTTCCTTGCTTTCCGATGTGGCTGATTGGGCTTGTCAGGACCCATGGTCAATTTGGCTGGACATCGAGGCCTTCCAGGCAAATTGCCCCCTCATTAATCTGTTGTTTATGGACAAGATGAGCACTGTTATGGAGAGTTGCAGAAACCGATTGTCCTTAACACAGTGAAAGCATGGAGAATGATGGGACAAGTTGAGGGCACTTTACAAAACTAAAACTTCGGCTTTCACTCCCATTGTAGGATTGGTAGGATTGCAGCCGGGATTGATGGATTCTGGCTTTAGGATCTGGGAGTCCAGACGAGTTTCCTGTTTTGGAGAATTTTTTTGACAGGGAAGTCATGATGAATTTTGAGCAACTGAGCCAGGAATATGAGGTATCTGCGAAGGACCTCTTTTGTTACTTTTAGCTTCAGGACTTTATACAGAAAAAAAGACTATATTAATGGTTCGTCTCTGTACGTCAGATATGGAGACGAGAGTGCTTCAGAGTATGGGCACTCTCTCGTTCAGCACCTTCTATCATTTATTAGGAGGTTGTGTCTTGAAGGACATTGAGCCTGTTACACTAGAACAGGAAGAGGCTATTCAGCCCCTGGAGCCTGATATACCGTTGCGGAGGAGGCCAGTCAGCTCCTCGAGTCGATAACACTGGGCCCAGAGTAGGCCATACAGCACCAATACCCTTTTATGCAGCAATAGGATCAGTCTATTCAGACTCCTCAAGTCTGTAACATAGGAACTGGAAGAGGTCACACAGGGACTGGAGATTGGTGCACTGGGATACCAGGAGGATATTCAGTCCCATCGAGCCTGTTGCATGGGAATTGGAGGATGTAAACTATAAGATTTCTTATGGGAAATGAGGAAGAATTTTACCTCACGTGTCTGGTGTATGGGAACAGAAGAAGGCCAATCATGCCCTCAGTCCTCGATCAGGGATTCAGGAGAGACCGTTCAGTATCTCCAGCCTGTGATGGAGGAATATGGGAAGGTTCTTTTTCAGCCTCTCAAACTGTTACACAGCAACAGGAAAATTGCATAAGACCTAATGACACTTACATATAAACAGGAAGAGGACAGGCGGTGATGGTGATGTGGAACAGCAGAAAGACATCAGCACACCGATTTTGTGTACAAGGAAGAGAATGAGTCCATTCAGCGACTCAGACCTCTTACAGAGCAATCAGAGCAGGTCATTTCACGTCATGTGCCAATTATACAGGATTAGAGTGAACAAAGAGATTATAGAGCGGAAAGAAATTAGAATTATCACCTTCGCAATGGAATAGTGCGAAAACTGTTGAAATTTAAGAAAGATTGTTAAAGTCAATTATTCAGGAATTAATGACAAGAAATTTGAAAAGTCAAACCACAATCCATCAGAATCAACATGATGTCGATCATGGGGATCCGAGAGATGAAGTATTTGGACTTCCAGAAGGCATTGAATAGCTCTGCACAAATGATTAATCTGCAGAATAACATTGTTTACGATTAAAGGTAATTTATCACCGTGGACACAGGCTTAGTGAAGCAACAAAATGCAGAGAGATGGAAAAAATATGGGTCATTTTCTGTTGGTAAAATCCAACTTTTAGGAAATCATATGTCTTGGTCCCCATGCCCCAACTATTTACAATCTATAGTCTTAAGTAGTTGAGAGGATAGAACATGTTATAACCAAATTAACAGATGACACTAACTCAGGTGAGAAATTGTAATGAAGATGCAAGAAGTTAGAAAATGTATATGCATAGGTTGGGGCAACATTTGACAGAAGAAACTGGACAACGAAAAGTATGAGTGTATCCGTTTGGATCAGTGTAGAAGAAAGGCAAATTATTATCCAAATGGTGAGAGACTTCAGAATTATTAGGTACAGAGGGATCTGGCTGTCCACGTCCATACTACAGAATACTCCGATGTAGGTACAGCAGATAATGAGAAAGGCAAGTGCAACTTTAGCATTTATTTCTAAAACAATGGATTATAAAGGGAGAGAGTGTGAGATCACAACTGAGTACTGTGTGCAGTCTTGGTGTGCCGACTGTAGGATGGATGTATTTGCCATGGATGCAGTTCAGAAGTGGTTTACTCGATTGACTCCAGAGATGAGGAGTTTCTCCTTTGAAGAGAGATTGAGAAGTTCAGGCCAACACTGCCTGGAGTATAGAAAAATGAGAGGAGTTGTCAGAGGTCTGGACGATGTTAAAGGTGATTGACAATGTAGATGTGAAGTGGATATTTCCTCATGTGGGTCAATCTCGAACGATCCTAAAACCATAGTTTTAGGATGAGGTGGGGGAGAAATGAAACAGGGGTGAGGAGAACCTACTTCTGTGACAGGTTTGGGAATCAGTGTAATTCACTGCCCCAGAGTGGAGTAGGTGCTGGGATATTGAGTAAGTGAAGGAATATGGAGAGCGGACAGGAACGTGGAACTGAGGCCGCAATGACATCAGCTATGATTTTATTCAATAGTGGAACAAGCCTGAGGGGCTGAATTTTCGAACTGATGCTCCTCGTTCTTATTCAGCGCTTTGAATGTGTTACACATAAATGGGGGAGGACTGGTTATCAGACAGGAAGCAGGCACTCCGGATAAATCAGTCTTAATCAGTTTGATAGAACGTCACCAGTGGAGTCACATAGTGACCAATGCTGGGTCCACAGCTCTTTACAATCTGTATCAAGGATTCACACTATCTCTCCTGTCTATACCGACATATGCTTACTTCTTTTTCTTAACTGAAACCTCGATTTCTCTCCTCATCCAGCATTCCATACACTTACTGGCCTTTCCTTCCACCCTGACAGGAATATTTCTCCTGTATCTGGGCTGCTGTTCACATTGTTGAAGGCTTCCCAATTTCCAGCGATAAATGTTTCATTCTCTCAAAATGGAAACTCCCCAATTCCTGCATCTCCAGAAAATGTCACTTGAAAGTAATGACAAAATAAAGAACTTTCCAAAGGTGAGCTCTGGTCAGTAATATAGAACTGGAGGTCACCACATGCGTGGAGATTGCTTTTTACCGGAGCAGCACAAGGTCAGTGTCAGGCACACAGACAGAATGTCCAATGACAAAAATAAGAATATAATGTAAATGTGCTGACAAATCAGCTAAAATCCACGTCACAGAATCAGACACCATAATCCAAATGATACATCTGTGCAGCATGTAGCAGTGTTCAGACCAGGCTAGAGTACTGCTCAATACACCCCAGCAATCTGTGCAGACCAAATCTGTCCATGAACTACCTCTCCAGCACTGGGAGCTATGCAGTGAATAGCAGTGAATTGCTGTGTAAACCAGGAGCATTTACCCTTCCAGCATATAGAGCAATGTATGCCACCCAAGGGCATCGATCTGTTAATCAGGAGCAGTTACCCTCCCAGCATGTAGAGCAGTGTACGCCACCCAAGTGCATGGACCTGTAAATCAGGAGCTGTTACCCTCCAAGCATGTAGATCTGTGTACACCACCCCAGGGAATTGATCAGTGACACTGTGTTAAATCACTGCCCAGCGTGGTGAAACCTGCAGTCCACGCTGGAAGTGACAGAATGTGCAGCTCGCATCCATTTGCAGCTCCATAATCTCCATTGTGTCAATGAATGGAGAATATCTCAAGAGGAAGGAGGAAAATGACTTTAGGTTAAGTAGGCAAGGAGCAGACAGGGCTCTACAGGGTTATAAGGTAGTCAGGAAGGAAGTGAAGAATAATCTCAGGAGAGCAGAAGCGGGCATGAAAAAGACTTGGTGAGTAGGATTAAAGTAGAACTTAAGACGTTCTACACTTTTTTGGAACAAGATGATGGCCTGAGTGAGGGTACGGCTCATCAGGATAGTGGAGGGAACTTGCGCCAGGAGCAGGAGGAGGCAGGGGAACATAGAACATAGAACATTACAGCGCAGTACAGGTCCTTTGGCCCTCGATGTTGCGCCGACCTGTCATACCAATCTGAAGCCCATCTAACCTACATTATTCCATTTACATCCATATGTTTGTTCAATGATTACTTACATTTACTTAAAGTTGGTGAATCTACTACCGTTGCAGGCAAAGCATTCCATACCCTTACTACTCTCTAAGTAAAGAAATTACCTCTGACATCTGTCCTACATCAATCACCCCTCAATTTAAAGCTATGCCCCCTCGTGCTCGCCGTCACCATTCTTGGAATAAAGCTCTCCCTGTCCACCCTATCCAACACTCTAATTATCTTATATGTCTCTATTAAGTCACGTCGCAACCTTCTTCTCCTTAACGAAAACAGCCTCAATCCTTCAGCCTTTCCTCGTAAGACCTTCCCTCCATACAAGGCAGCATCCTAGTAAATCTCCTCGGCACCCTTTCCAAAGCTTCCACAACCTTCTTATAATGCAGTGGCTAGAACTGTACACAATATTCCAAGTGCGGCCGCACCAGAGATTTGTACTGCTGCAGCATAACCTCATGGTTCCAGAACTCGATCCCTGTATTAATAAAAGCTAAAACACTGTATGCCTTCTTAACAACCCTGTCAACCTTGATGGCAACTTTCAATGATCTGTGTACCTGGACACCGAGATCTCACTGCTTATCTACACTACCAAGAATCTTACCATTAGCCCAGTACTTTGCATTCTGGTTACTTCGACCAAAGTGAATCACCTCACACTAGTTCGCATTAACTTCCATTTGCCACCTCTCAGCCCAACTCTGCATCTTATCTGTGTCTCTCTGTAACCTACAACATCCTTCATCACTATCCACAAATCCACCAACCTTCGTGTCATCTGCAAATTTACTAACCCTCATCCTTCTATGCCCTCATCCAGGTCCTTTATAAAAATGGCGAACAGCAGTGGACACAACACCGACGCTTGCGGAACATCACTGGTAACTGGACTCCAGGATGAACATTTCCCATCAACCGTCACCCTCTGTCTTCTGTCAGCAAGGCAAGAATTGATCCAAACTGCTATATCTCCCACAATCCCATTCCTCCGCATTTTGTACAATAGCTTACTGTGGGGAACATTATCTAACGCCGAGCTGAAAACACATCAACCAGTTTACTCTCATCGACCTTTTTGGTCACATTCTCAAAGAACTCAATAAGTTTTGTGAGGCACGACCTACCCTTCACAAAACCGTGCTGAATATACCTCATCAAGTTCTTCTTTTCCAGATGATTATAAATCCTATCTCTTTATAACCTTTTCCAACACTTTACCAACAACTGGAGTAAGGCTCACTGGTCAATAATTACCAGGGTTGTCTCTACTCCCCTTCTTGAACAGGGGAACCACATTTGCTATCCTCCAGTCTTTTAGTACTATTGTTGTAGACAATGATGACTTAAAGATATATGCCAAAGGCTCGGCAATGTCCTCCCTGGCTTCCCAGAGGATCCTCAGATAAATCCATTCTGGACCAAGGGACTTATCTATTTTCACACTCTGCAGGATTTTTAATACCTCTTCCTTGTGAACCCCAATCACATCTAGTCTCGTAGCCTCTATCTCAGTAATCTCCTCGAAAACATTATCGTTTTCTCGAGTGAACACTGTTGAAAATATGCATTTTTTGCTTCCCCTATCTCCTCTGACTCCACACACAACTTCATATTGCTCTCCTTGATTGGCCCTGATCTTACTACCGTCAGTCAGTCTTGCATTCCTTAAATAGCTATAGAAAGCATTAGGGTTTACCCTGATCCTGCCAAAAACTTCTCATGTCCTCTCCTGGCTCTTCTGAGCTCTCTCTTTCGGTCTTTCCTGGCTACTTTGTAACCTTCAAGCGCCCTAACTGAGCCTTCACATTTCATCCTAACATAAGCCGCGTTCTTCCTCTTGACCAGAGATGCCACTTCATTTGTAAACCACGGCTCCTGCGCTCTACAGCTTCCTCACTGTCTGACAGGTACATACTTATATCGGACACACGGTAGTTTTTCCTTGAATAAGCTCCACATTGATTATGTGCTCATCCCCTGCAGTTTCCTTCCCCATCATATGCTTCCTAAACCTTGCCTAATCGCATCGTAATTGCCTTTCCTCCAGCTGTAATTCTTGCCCAGTGTTATACACCTATCATTTTCTATCACTAAAGTAAACATAACAGAATTGTGATCGCTATCACCAAAGTGCTCACCTCTTTCCAAGTCTACCAAGTGACTGGGCTCATTACCCAGTACCAAATCTAATGTGGCTTCGACTTTTGTTGGCCTATCGACATACTGTGTCAGGAATAACTCCTGCACACAGTCGACAAAAACTGCCCCATCTATCGTACTCCTACTATAGGGTTCCCATTCAATATTTCGAAAGTTGAAGTCCCCCATTAAAACTACCCTGTCTCTGTCAAGCCTATCAAGAAACATCTTTGCAATCCTTTCCCCTACCTCTCTGGAACGATTCGGAGGCCGATAGAAAACTCCCAACGGGGTGACCTCTCCTTTCCTGTTTCTAACTTCAGCCCATACTACCTTAGTTGACGAGTCCCCAAACATCCTTTCTCCAACTGTAATACTGTCCTTGACCAACAATGCCACACCTCCCCCTCTTTCACCATCTTCTTTGTTCTTTCTGAAACATCTAAATTCTGGAATCTGCAACAACCATTCCTCTCCCTGCTCTAACCATGTCTCCTAAATGCCCACAACATTGAAGTCCCAGGTACCAACCCATGATGCAAGTTCACCCACCTTATCCCGGGGTGCTCCTGGCATTGAAGTGAACACATTTCCAAACAACCTCTTGCTTGCCGATGCCATCTTGCATCCCTGAAACTTGATTTAGACCTCCCTACTCTCAACCTTTCCTATGCTCGAACTACAATTTTGGTGACCATCCCCCTGCTGGATTAGTTTAAACCCAGCCCAATAGCCTTAGTGAATTTCCCACCCCAGGACGTTGGTTTAGATAAAGACCACCCTGGTTGTAGAGGTCTCACCTACCCCAGAAAGAGCCCCAATTATCCGAGAATCCAAAACACTCACTCCTGCACCATCCCTGTAGCCACGTGTTCACCTTCTCTCTCTCTCCCTATTCCTTGCCTTACTAACAAGTGGCACGGGCAACATACCAGAGCCAACAACTCTGTTTGTCCTAGCTCTAAATTTCCAACCTAGCTCCCGGAATTTCTGCCCTAAATCCCCATCTCTCTCTTCCTACCTATGTCATTGGTCCCTATGTGGACCACGACTTGGGGCGACTCTCCATCCCCCTGAACGATTCCAGAAACTCGATTAGAGACACACGAACTCTGGCACCTGGGAGACAACATACCAACCGTGAGTTTCTCTCATCCCCACAGAACTTCCTATCTGTTCCCTTTATATGGAGTTACCAATAACTACTGCTCTGCTCCTCTTCCCATTTGCCTTCTGAGCAGCAGGGACAGACTCTGTGCCAGAGTCCTCTATCCCACTGCTTTCCCCTGGTATGTCACTCCCCCTACAGTATCCAAAATGGTATTCTTATTGTTGAGGGGAATGGTCACAGGGGATCTCTGCACTGCCTGCCAGTTCCCTTTCGGTCCTGTGACTATAACCCATTTGTCTTTATCTTGTACCTGAGGAGTGACTACCTCTCTGTAACTCCTCTCAATAACCCCCTCTGCCTCCCGAATGAACCGAAGTTAATCCAGCTCTAGCTCCACTTCCCTAACGCGGTTTTCAAAAAGCTGGGGTTGGGTGCACTTCCCGCAGATGTAGTCAGCAGGGACACTGGTGGTGACCCTCACCTCACACATTCTACAGGAGGAACATTCAACTGTCCTCACCTCCATTCTCAATATTCTAAATTCCCAAAGATAGTGTTGAAAATAAAAAAAACTCATTACCTTACCGATCTGAGGCACAGGTCTTTTGTATTTGGTTAGACACCACCCGAGTAGTGTTGCGGGTAACACAACCACACAAATATATGCCTTCCCAGAAGCCCTTCGCTCCTCCCTCGTACCTCTTGGCAAATGGAGGCCCGACTCCCGAGGTAAGTCCCTTTTAATGCGGAAAACCTCAGCTTTCCCGGCAGCTCTCGCTTCACCCCTCCTTCTCTCCTCGCAGCTCTGGCAAAATTCATTAAGGAGCTCTGGGTACAGCATGGGTACAGTTTTTGGGTACAGCATGAAACTTATGCTAGAACAGGAGGATGTGCTAAAAATTTTGAGAATCACAAGGATAGACAAATCTTCTTGGCCAGATGGGAAAAAAAACTTGGATACTATAGGAAGCGAGAGAAGAGATGAGTGTGTTTTGCGATGATTTTGTGTCATCACCGCCCACTGGATTCGTGCCAAATGATAGGAGGTTGGCAAATGTTATTCCCTTGTTCAAGAAAGGAAATAGTGATAATCCTGGGAATTAGAGGTCAATCATTCTTTCGCCAGTGATGGGCAAAGTATTGGAGAGGATTTGAGAGACACGATTTATGATTACTTAGAAAACCATAGTATATTTAGAGGCAAAAATATGATGCTGAAAAACACAGCAGGGCAGGCAGCATCCGAGGAGCAGGAGAATCGACGTTTCGGGCATAAGCCCTTCTTCAGGAATTAGAGGCAGTCAGCATGCCTTTGTGAGAAGCAGGTCATGCCTCAAAAATCTTACTGAACATTTTGTGGATGGGAAAAAAATTGATGAAGGTAGAGCAGTGGATGTGGTGTATTTGGATTTTAGCAAGTATTTGATAAAGTTACCAATTGTAGGTTCATTCAGAAAGCAAGGAGGCATGGGACATGGGGAAATCTGGCTGTCTGGATACAGAATTGGCTGGCCCATAAAAGACAGAGGGTAATAGTAGATAGAAATTACTCAGCCTGGAGCTCGGTGACCAGGGGTGTTCTGCAGGGATCGGTTCTGGGAACTCTGCTCTTTGTGATTTTTAGGAGAGTTGAATGGGAAATTGAGAAGGGGGGGTTAGTAAGCTTGGTGACGGAGGGTTGGTGGAGTCGTGGATAGTGTGGAAGGTTGTTGTACGTTGCAACAAGTCATTGACAGAACTGAGCTGATGAGTGGCAGATCGAGTTAAACCTGGAAAAGTGTGAAGTCATTCACTTTGGAAGGTAAAATTTGCATGCAGAGCACAGAGTTAAAGGCAGGATACTTGGTAGTGTAGAGGAATAGAAGGATCTTAAGTTCCATGTCCACAGTTGCCACCCAAGTTGACGTGGTTGTTGAGAAGGCGCAAGGCATGTTGGCTTTCACAAGCCGGGGAACTGGGTTTCAGAGCTGTGAGGTTATGCTGCAGCTCTATGAAGTTGAGTGCTGTTCTGCATTGACAGCTTGTAAGCACCTGTCATATGAGTAGCTAGCAGTCCCAGAATGTACTGGAAAATTTAAAATATGTAACATTTGGCTGTTAACCAGATATCTTGAGTTTCGGTTGTTCTTTGGACAACTTTTCATATTTAATGAATCTGCTTAACTTATGCCTCAGGATAGAACATAGAACATAGAACAATACAGCACAGAAGAGGCCCTTCTGCCGACGAAGTTGTGCCGAACATTTGTCGTAGCTTAAGCACCTATCCATGTACCTATCCAATTGCTGCTTAAAGGTCACCAATGATTCTGACTCTGCCACTCCCACATTCAGCGCATTCCATGCCCCCACCACTCTCACGGAAAAGAACCTACCCCTGACATCCCCCCTATACCTTCCACCCTTCACCTTAAATTTATGTCCCCTTGTAACACTCTGTTGTACCCTGGGAAGAAGTGTCTGACTGTCTACTGTATCTATTCCCCTGATCATCTTATAAACCTCTATCAAGTCACCCCTCATCCTTCGCCGTTCCAATGAGAAAAGGCCGAGCACTCTCAACCTATCCTCGTACGACGTATTCTCCATTCCAGGCAACAACCTGGTAAATCTCCTCTGCACCCTCTCCAAAGCTTCCACATCTTTCCTAAAGTGAGGCGACCAGAACTGCACACAGTACTCCAAATGTGGCCTTACCAAGGCCCTGTACAGCTGCAACATCACCTCATGACTCTTGAATTCAATCCCTCTGCTAATGAACGCTAATACACCACAGGCCTTCTTACAAGCTCTATCCATCTGAGTGGCAACTTTCAAAGATTTATGAACATAGACCCCAAGATACCTCTGCTCCTCCACCTTACTATGAACCATGTATTCTGTATTTTTATTTATCCTTCCAAATTGGACGACCTCACACTTGACAGGGTTGAACTCCATCTGCCACTACTCAGCCCAGCTCTGCATCATATCTAAGTCCCTTTGCAGCCGACAACAGGCCTCCTCACTATCCACAACTCCAACAATTTTTGTGGATAATAAACCCAAAAGATTTTGAATTTATTATTTTGCCAACATTGAACCAGAGATGATTTGATGTTGAGGGGATAAAGAGGTAGGCATAATGAAACTTAGAGAGTAAAATGCCATCTTCAGAGACTGCCATGCCAAACACTCTGTATTAAATTTATGGGTTTTTTGCATGAAACATTCTTGCAGTAAAAGACAGAAGACGAACCAGGGAGATCTAATGCTGAAAAAGGAGGACACTAGAGATGACAGCCGCTGTCAAGTTTTGAAATTAAATGATGCAATTTTAATTTAGTTTTTTTTTAAAAGGGAACAGTATGTTGTTATAAAGGTGGAGGCAGATAACAAACAGTTCAGAGAAAGGGAGCTTAGAATTGTGAATAGTTGTTGTTCAATGTTCACTTTTAGAGTTAAGGAATACATTGATATTATTTTCCTTTAAATAGTGGAATTTTTGAGTTCTCTGTCACTCGTGCTTTAACAGATTATAAGGTAAGGTGAGCTTTTCTGGGTGTTTGGTTTAATTAAAAAATGGCTTCATTGCTGTGTCGAAACAGCACACTTGGAATATTGTGTTCAGTTCTGGTCACCTTGTTATAGGAAAGTTGTAGAAGCTGTAGTGAGGGTGCAGAGGAATCCCGAGGGATCAGCAGAAATATTGACACACACCACACGATCGAGTGAAATATTGAGGAAGTCACCACGCGAAAAATAAATACTGGCAGATTCTCTATGTCTGTATCAACGTCAGTGTGTCAGTGTTTGTCGTGTCTCTCTACTGATGCTTGTATATCTGCGTGTGCATGTGCATCAGTGTATCGGCATTTGTCTCTGTGTGTCTGCTTTAGAATCTGTGTGATTGCACCAGTCTGTATGTGTACCTGTGCATCTATATTCATATCTGAGTGTATCTGCCTGTCTATGTGGGTATCCATGTGCCGTGTGCGGATCTGCCAGCCTCAGCGGTTTAAAGTGATGCAATGTCCGCCTCTGCTGGCTTTCACAGTCTACTGCATTGATGGCAGTGGAGTGAGAAAACCAGAAGGGTTTCAGTCGAGGAGGTCGGGAGAGGGAGATGGATCATAGCACCAACCAAACTGACAGAACCATCTGCACATGCACACACACAAACACACAATTGGGTGTGGGAGGATCGTAATTGTACTGAGAACACTCAGAGTGGCGAATGCTTCTGAGGAGTAATATCTGCGCTGGGTCTGCAATGTGGAAGCGATTTGTCTTTGAAGATTATTCGTTACACAGAGTGTACACCTTAAAGAGTATTTCCACTGCAACTGCATCCAAGCAATTCTGACCAAACCATTTGTAAGGTGATGCGATGAATTTATGACATGTTCTTTAAATTGAAATATTTTATCATTCACCCCTACAAGGTGTAAGTGAGAAAGGATTGAAAAGTCCTGAAACTGACCCAGTGGTGATGGTAATATATCTAGGTATCACACAATACTGTTCTGTGCCTCCAGAGATATTTGCAAAACCAAACAGCCGTGCAATGTGAGAGATTCACAGTATTTGATGTCCAATGATAGAGAAAAAAAAACTGACACTTGTTCAGTGTCATGGGGAGACCAGCAGAGGATGGCATTGTATGACTGTAACCTTAACAGGGACAGATATAGAGGTAGAGGAGGGGAGTAGGGGTTTATCTCAATTTGAATGAATTTACCCCCAAACCTACAGAGCCATCGTTTCACAGAGATGCACACAATCATACACAGACACATTAAACACACAACACACATACATACAGGTATGGAGACTTACACACAAACACATGCACATGCCCGCGCACACACACACACACACACACACACACACAGTGATTTCTTTAAGATAGAGATAAGTACGTTTTTCTTGAATAAGGGATTCAATGATCAGTTGGTGAAGGCAGGAGAATGTGGCTGAGAAATATTTTAACCATGATCAAACAGCACAGCAGATCCAAGGGGCTAAATGGCCTCATTCTGTTCCAAATTCCTATTTTGTGAAGGGATTCATTTTGGAAGTCGAATTTGAATGCAGATTACTGGGTCAAATGTCGGATTCGTAGCAGTGTGGAGGAACCAACGGATCTTGTGTTCCATGTCTGTAGGTCTCTCAGTTGCCACCTAGGTTGATAAGGTTGTTAAGAAGGCGTATGGTGTGTTGGTTTTCCTTCACAGCAGGACTGAGTTTAAGAGCCGGGAGATTATGCTGCAGGTCTATAACGCCCTGGTGAGACCACATTTGAAATGTTCTGGTCGCCTCATTATACAAAGGATGTGGAAGCTTTAGAGCGAGTGCAGCGGAGATTTTCCAGGATGCTACCTGGACGAGAGGGCTTGTCTTGTGAAGAACGTTTGAGGGACCGATGGCTTTTCTCATTGGAGTAAAGAAGGATGAGAGGTAACTTGATGGATGTGAATTAGATGGTGAGAGTTACAGACACAGTAAATAGCCAGAAACTTCTTCCCAGGGCGGAAATGATTGTCACGAGGTGAGCACAATTCTAAGATGTTTGGAGAAAGGTTTTGCGAGATGCCAAAGGCAGTTTTTTCTTACACAGAGAGTGGTGATTGGGTGGAATGCACTGCCAGAGGTGGTCGTTGAATCACATACATTAGAGACAGTCAAATGACTTGCATCGGCAGATTGAAGAACGTAAAATGAACGTATGTCGGTTAGTTTTATCTTAAAGTCGGCTAAAAGAATGGTCAACGTTTGTGAGAAGATTTGTAGCTCGGGTGCTCGTTGTTGTGGTTCTGTTCGCAGAGCTGGGAATTTGCGTTGCAGACGTTTCGTCCCCTGTCTAGGTGACATCCTCAGTGCTTGGGAGCCTCCTGTGAAGCGCTTCTGTGATGTTTCCTCCGGCATTTATAGTGATTTGTACCTGCCACTTCCGGTTGTCAGTTCCAGCTGTCAGTTGCAGTGGCCGGTGTATTGGGTCCAGGTCGATGTGCTTATTGATTGAATCTGTGGATGAGTAAGACCATAAGACCATAAGACATAGGAGTGGAAGTAAGGCCATTCGGCCCATCGAGTCCACTCCGCCATTCAATCATGGCTGATGCGCATTTCAGCTCCACTTGCCAGCACTCTCCCCGTAGCCCTTAATTCCTCTAGACAACAAGAACCTTTCAATCTCGGCCTTGAAGACATTTAGCGTCCCGGCTTCCACTGCACTCCGTGGCAATGAATTCCACAGGCCCACCACTCTCTGGCTGAAGAAATGTCTCCGCATTTCCGTTCTGAAATGACCCCCTCTAATTCTAAGGCTGTGTCCACGGGTCCTAGTCTCCTCGCCTAACAGAAACAATTTTCTAGCATCCACCTTTTCAAAGCCATGTATTATTTTGTACGTCTCTATTAGATCTCCCCTTAATCTTCTAAACTCCAACGAATACAATCCCAGTATCCTCAGCCGTTCCTCATATGCTAGACCTGTCATTCCAGGGATCATCCGTGTGAATCTCCGCTGGAAACGTTCCAGTGCCAGTATGTCCTTCCTGAGGTGTGGGGACCAAAACTGGACACAGTACTTCAAATGGGGCCTAACCAGAGCTTTATAAAGTCTTAGTAGTACATCTCTGCTTTTATATTCCAACCCTCTTGAGATAAGAGACAACATTGCATTCGCTTTCTTAATCACAGACTCAACCTGCATGTTTACCTTTAGAGAATCCTCGACTAGCACTCCCAGATCCCTTTGTGCTTTGGCTTTATTAATTTTCTCGCCATTTAGAAAGTAGTCCATGCTTTTATTCTTTTTGCCAAAGTGCAAGACCTCGCACTTGCTCACGTTAAATTCCATCAGCCATTTCCTGGACCACTCTCCCAACCTGTCTAGATCCTTCTGTAGCCTCGAGGAATTCCCTGGCTGTTCTCTGTTTGGCTTGTCCTATAATAGTAGTGTTGTCCCATCGAACTCATTTTGCTTGTTATTTGCGTGTGTGGCTACGAAAGAATAGCTGGTTATGTCGTTTGGTGGCTCGTTGGTGTTCATGGATGCGGATCGTTAGCTGTCTTCCTGTTTGTCCGATGTAGTGTTTTGTGCAGTCCTTGCAAGTCCTGAACTACGAAAGCAACCACCCCAACACACACAAAAGAATTTGCATCAAGACACTATTCAAAAGGGCCACAACACACTGTAGTACACCAGAACTGCAAAAAGAGGAAGAAAAACACCTATTCGCCAAAAACGGATACCCCTGCAATTTCATCAACAGATGCCTAAGGGAAAGACAACGGAATGAGGACATACCGCAACCCAAAGGACAAGCCACACTACCATATATCAAAAACATTTCTGAACTGATAGCCAGACTAGTCCGACCACTCGGACTCATAACAGCACACAAACCAACACCCACTCTCAGACGACAACTCACCAGCACGAAGGACCCGATACCCAGCATGAGCAAAACCAATGTAGTGTACAAAAACCCATGCAATTCCAATCTCCCTGCCATAAGGATGTTGTGAAACTTGAAAGGGCTCAGAAAAAGATTTACAAGATGTTGCCGGGGTTGTTGCTGAATAAGCTGGGGTTATTTTCCCTGGAGCATCGGAGAATGAGGGGTGACCGTATAGAGGTTTATATAAACATGAGGGGTATGGATAGGGTAAACATTCAAAGTCTTTTCCCAGGGGTTGGGGAGTCCAAATCTAGATTGCACAGGTTTAAGGTTAAAGGGGAAATGTTTAAAAGGGACTGGAGGGACAGCTTTTTTATGCACACGGTGATGTGTGTGTGAATTGAGCTGAGAGAGAAAGTAACAGATACTGATACTATGACAACATTGAAGAGATATCTGGATGGGTTTATGAATAATAAGGGTTTAAAGGTACATGGGCCAAACGCTAGTAAATGGGATGGATTTATTTACGTCTTCTGGTCAGCATGGACGAGTTGGACCGAAGGGTCTGTTTCTATGCTGTACATCTCTATGACTTGAAAAGAGTGCATGTTATAGAGAGGTGGTGCTGGACATTTTAAAACACAAAGGTATGCAAAGCCCCAGTACCTGATTAAGTGTATCACAGGACATTGTGCGATGCTAGGAAAGAAATTGTAGAGCCGCGAGCAAAGGTATTTGTACAATTGACAGCCATGTGTGATGTGCTGGAAGGTGGAGGATAGCATAGTGGACAGTGAAGGAGGTTTGTTGAGATTACAAAGGGATCTTGATAATATGGGTGAATGGGCTGAAAATCTGTAGACGGAATTCAATCTGAACAAATGCAATCTAGTGCACTTGGTAAAACACACAAGGGTAGAGCATATACAATTAATGTTGTGGCTTCGGTTAGTGTTTTAGAGCAGAGGGACCTCCGGGTTCAGGTACATAATTCTTGAAGTTTGCATCACAGGGTGGATAAGACAGTGCTTGGCATGCCTGACTATTGCTCAGTCCATTGAGTGGTGGATTTGCGAAGTCATGTTGAGATTGCACAGACATTTGTAAGGCCTGTTCTGCAATACTCCATCCAGTTCTGGTCGCCCAGTTATGTGGAGGATATTATTAAGCTGCAGGGTGTTCAGAAGAGATTTACCAGGACGTTGCTGAACATAGAAGGCTTGAGTTCTGAAAAATGTCTGGATAGGCTGAGTCTTTTTTCACTGGAGTCTGGAGGTTGAGACGTGATGTTATAAATGTTTATTTTAAAAATGAGGTATATAGCTCGATTTAATGGTATTGCCTTTTCCCCAGAATGAGGGAAACCTGGGGAGGGACCACATTTTTAAGGTTAGAAGAGAGAGATGTTAAAAAAAAAGACATGGGGAGAAATTGTTACCCAGAGGGTGTTTTGATTGTGGAATGAACTTCCTGAGGAGGGGTGGGCGTGGTTACAATTACAACGTTTAAAAGACAGAGACACGAAACGAGTAGCTTGCATCAGTTTTTACTGTGGAAAGGAGATGGAGGATATAGAATGTAGAGAAATAGGTGGCGACACCTTGCAAAATGCCCACATTTAAGAGGAGCAAGTGTTGGATGTCTTGAAATGCATAAAGATGGATAATTTACCAGGATCTGATCAGGTGTACCCGCGAACTCTGTGGGAAGCTAGAGAAATGATTACTGGGCCTCTTGCTGAGATATTTGCATCTTGAATTGTCACAGGTGAGATGACGGAAGACTGGAGTCGGCAAACGTGGTGCCACTGTTTAAGAAGAGTGGTAAGGACAAGCCAGAAAAGGATGGACCAGTGAGCCTGACGTCGGCGGTGTGCAAGTTGTTGAAGGGAATTCTGAGGGACAAGATGTACATGTGTTTGGAAAGGCAAGGACTGATTAGGGATAGTCAACATGGCTTTGCGCGTTGGAGACCATGTCTCACAAACTTGATTGAGGTTTTTGAAGAAGTACCAAAGAGGATTGATGAGGGCTGAGCGGTAGATGTGATCTATATGGACTTCAGTAAGGCATTCAACAAGTTTCCCCATGGGAGACTTATTAGCAAGCTTCAATGTCCCGGAATACAGGGAGAGCTAGCCATTTGAATACAGAGTTGGCTCAAAACTAGAAGACAGAAGGTGGTGGTAGAGGGTTGCTTATCCGACTGGAGGCCTGTGACCAGTGGAGTGCCACAAGGATTTGGCTTAAGAATGGTGAATAGCCAAGGGTAAGGGAGTCCAAAACTCGAGGGTACAAACTGGAGGTGAGAGAGCAGAGATTTAAAGAGGGAGCTGAGGGGCAACATTATCCACAGAGGATGGTGCACAGACAGAACAAACTGCAGGGGCACATGGGAGAAACAAGAACAATGACAACATGGAAAAGACATTTGGGCAGGAACATGGAGGGGAGAAGGTTTGAAGATCTAAGGGCCAAACGCAGGCAAATGAAACTCATTCAATATAGGAAACATGGGCAGCATTGAGGAGTTGGACCACAGGTTCTGTTTCCGTGCTGTATCACTCTGTATCCAGCTAAAGAGGATTAGTGTACCAAAATAAGGCATGTTGTAGACACTGAAACAAGTTACAGCGATAGGGATGGTAGTCTGGAATGTAGTACATTTCAAATATGTAGAGGGACTACCGGGAAGGGAGGTGGTTACAGGGACAGGAACTCTTACAGGAGTTAAGAATGACTGAAGGCACTGGTGCACAAGCCATGCCATAGGTACAGTGTTGCACAGTAGTGAGTCTTAGTACAGTGTTGAAGGGAGAACACAGAACAGAAAGATCCCAGGCAGCATTCACAACCTCTCGTCGTAGGCCTGCATTCCCCTCTGTTGTCCTGATGCTCACTAAGACAGAACAGGCCTGCTTTGATAACTATGAACTCGCCATGCTGTCTCAGTGCAACGTAAGAAAATGTAGGCGTGGTGATTGAGCCAGGGGTGTGTCTATACTGTACTGTGCTCCCCCTCCAGCACTGTATCTATGTCATGTCCTGTTAGCGATGTTTGGAGCCCTCTCATTGCTCCCTGCTCTGTGCACTATGAGTGATCTTACCTCATTCCAGGATTTATTGAAGCCTCCACATCTCCCTGCCCTTTGTCTCTCTGGCTGACCAAACATCTTCAATGAGGTGATGGACGAGACCCCCAGTAATTGGAAGGTCTATTGAGTCAGGAACTTCCTAAATACCTACAGGAGACAGAGAAATAGACAGAATAGAAACTTAGACTGATGCAGTGAGGGTTACACATGGAGAATGGGAATAAGCCCCACAGATACCTGGAAAATCCCACTCCATTCCTGGCCTATGCTGTTGCATCCTTCTGGAGTGGAGAATTCTGTTGGCTCAGGATCTGGAGTAACTGTAAGAGCGGGAGGCACTGACAGAGGCAGCAATTATACCCACACAGTGAGGGATACCACATGGAGAGAGGCTGAGTGATATCACCAGAGTGCTGGAAGACATCAGGATCACACAGTCAGATTGGAAGAATGGGTTTAGCTTCATGCATCAGTGCTCAGGGATGAGCAACCAGTGAGCAGGCGAAGTGATGGCCGAGTGGTATTATTGCTAGAGCATGAATCCAAAACATCAGCTCATGTTTAGGGAAAGTGGGTTTGAATCCCACTATCAATAATTTTAAAAATAGTAATTAACAATCCATAAATAAACATGAAACCATTGCTGATGTACAAAAGACCCAAACACTTGTCCTTTAGATAAGGACATCTGCTCATCCTCACGTAGTCTGCACGATGTACCCACAGCAAAGTGTTAGCCTCTCAATTACCCTCTGAAATGGCCGAGCAAGTTACTCAGCTCGAAGCAGCTAGGGCTGGGCAAGAAAGGCTGGCCAGCCAGAGACACCCATATCCCATACCTGATTTAATAAATAATCCAATAGGATGGTCCCACTGGAAATGTGCTGGGACCAGTGTCCTGGCCAATTATGTCGGTTGGTTTATGGACAGAGATTAAAACTGACAGGATGCAGGGAAAGGGTTCAGGTGAAAGGAGCTTTCCAAATGAAAAGGGAAAAGGTGAAGTATAGGAGCAGCATGGGAATGTGGCTGAAGACAAGCAGAAAGGAACAGGATGGGACAGAGTTTAACTAAAACTGTACATCAGGGAATTGGTTTGTGATAGAAAATTGTGGGAAAGAGTAAATTATGTTTTTTTTAAGAATGGATAATGTCTCATCAATGCCGTAGATTGATTTGTGACCCAGGGATAAAAGAGATTTAAACACCAGGGAGATGTAGTTACAGGGCCAACAAAAGGTGAACAAAAATATTCAGTGGTTCACAACCTTGCGGAAACTCAGGCAAAATGGGTAACACTGACAATAATGGATAACAAAGGCATGACCGCGAAAACATTTGACCTCACATCACGAAATAGAGTCAGACTGAATGTAAATTCTGGCTACTACTTGCCAAGGACACAAGCAGCAGAACAGTTTTAGCCACTGAACAGCATTCCATTGCTCATCACTGCATTACACAGGAACTTATTGGAATTTTTTAACAAACACATTGTGATAATTTTGGGAAACTTCAATATTCCCATAATCTGGACAGTCACGCTGACAACAGTGATATTGGAAGAGGAGTTCAGAGATTTTTTGTTTTCAGTGTTTCTTTGAATAATAAATTGGACAATTGGCGAGGGACATAACTATCTCAGAGCGATCGTTGTGTGATCAAACTTAGCGAATAAGTTTTGTTACCTGGAGAGATCCTCAGGGAAATTGTGATAAAGTGCAGTTTAAAGAAATATAAAGTTTTAAAGTGCAAGGACAAGCTCCAACTAGAAACAAAAACAGCCAATTACATGAGTTTGAGATGCGAACTGACCAAGATAAACAGGCTAAACAGACTGAAATATGTGCCTGGAAATGAACAGTGGAAATCATTTGAAGGAACAGTGTAAATCACTCAACAAAAGGACACTCCAGTGAAACAGACAGCAAGAAATTCCCACCGGCCCCTCAATCAGGACAAAATGTATCATATTAGATTATGAGGCTGAGAAGATCACTAAAAAGTACAAAGAATCCTGAAGTGAGAGAGTGTTTTAGGAGTCAGTTTTAAAGGGATTGCAAAGGTCTGCTAGCAGGAGTTGGGCAGTTGGAAGGGGAATCAGTGTCAGGGTTTAATATCGCAAAAAGAACAGGGAGAGGTGAAGGTGCTGGAGGTGGTGAGAGTGTTACAGAGAGTGGTCAGGTCCTGAACGATGTTACAAAGCCAGTCTGAATTGCTGCAGCTGGAGGGGTTTGCAGAGGTAGGGAGGGACATATGTATTTTTATTTATTCATTCATGGGATGTGGTGTTACTGCTAATTACACAGAGGACAGCTCAGAGTCAGCCATATAGCAGTGAGTCTTGAGTCATGTTATCCAGCCCAGGTTAGAATGTCAGATGTTCTACACAAAAGGAGGTCAGTGAACCAGATGAGTTCTTCCCACTGATCAACAATGCTTTTATGGTGGCCTCACCAATGTCTTGTACAGATACAAGATAATGTCCCAATTCCTACGCTTAATGCTCTCCCCAATGAAGGTAACCATCCCAAACGCCTGCTTCACTGGCCTGTCTACCTGTGACACCACTTTCAAAGAACTGTGCACCTATATCCCTGGGTCACTGACTGACAACACGACCCAGGGCCCGGACATTAACTGTACAAGTCCCACCCTGGTTTGTTTCACCAAAATGGCACACTTCACGTTTATTTCATTAAACTCAATCTCCTGTTCTTCAGTTCACTATTCCAGCAGTACTGTTAATCCTTTTGTATCACAGATACGCTTCACCACTGTCCAGTTTACCAACAACTTCAGTGTCACACAAAAAAACTTACATAACTTACTTTAACAATATTCCCATCCAAACCATTTATCCAAATGACAAACAACAGTGGACCCACTGCACCACTGGTCACGTGCCTCGAGTCAGAAAAACAACATGTCCCCCATCACCCTCTGTCTCCTACCATCAGGCCCAATTTTCTGTCCAGTTGACTAACTCCTCCTGAATGCCATAACCTTTTACACAGAACTGAGCTTATTACCCAGTTTACCATACAACATATAGAACACAGAACAGTACGGAACAAGACCCTTCGGCCGTGATGATATTCCAATCTTTTGTCCGATTGTAAGATTAAAAAATAAAGTGGCAGATAGAGTTTAATTCAGATAAATGCGATGTGCATTAATTTGGGAAAGCAAATCTTAGCAGGACTTATACACTTAATGGTAAGGTCCTAGGGAGTGTTGCTGAACAAAGAGACCTTGGGTCCAGGTTCATAGCTCCTTGAAAGTGGAATCACAGGTAGATAGGATAGTGAAGAAGGCGTTTGGTATGCTTTCCTTTATTGATCAGAGTATTGAGTACAGGAGTTGGGAGGTCATGTTGCGACTGTACCGCACATTGGTTAGGCCACTGTTGAAATATTGCGTGCAATTTTGGTCTCCTTACTATCGGAAAGATGTTGGGAAACTTGAAAGGGTTCAGAAAAGATTTACAAGGATGTTGCCAGGGTTGGAGGATTTGAGCTAGAGGGTGAGAATGAACTGGTTGGGGCTTTTCTCATTGGAGCATCAGAGTCTGAGTGGTGACCTTATAGAGTTTTACAAAATTATGAGGGGCATGGATAGGGTAAATAGGCAAAGTATTTTTCCTGTGGTTGGGAAGTGCATAGGTTTATGAAGAGAGGGGAAAGATGTAATAGAGACCTAAGGGGCAACCTTTTCACGCAGAGGGTGGTACGTGTATGCAATGAGCTGCCAGATGAAGTGGTGGAGGCTGGTACAATTGCAACATTTAAGACGTATTTGGATAGGTATATGAATATGAGGGGTTTGGAGGGATATGGACCGGGTGCAGGCAGGTGGGACCAGATTGGGTTGGATATTTGGTCAGCATGGACGGGTTATACTGAAGTGTCTGTTTCCATGTTGTACATCTCTATGACTCTAACTTCCAGACCCTTCATTTTATGATCATCCATGTGCCTATCCAGAATCATATTAAGTGCCCCATATGCATCTAATTTTACTGCCACCGCTGGCAGTGCATTCCACGCAGCCACCACTCTGTATGTAACGAACCTACCTCTGAAATCTCACCTTAACCATCGGTAATCACCAGAAAATTATAACCCCTTGTAATAGCTATTTATGTCAGGGTAGAAAATCTCTCTATTCGCTCTATCTATGACTCTCATCAACTTGTTCACCTCTACCAAGTCACCCCTCACCCTTCTTCACTCCAATGAGAAAAGCCTTAGCTCCCTCAACCTTTCTTCATAAGACATGCTCTCCAGTATATACAGCGTCCTGATAAATCTCCTCTTTTACCTGTCCAAGTGGGGTCTAACCAGGGCTCTATAGAGCTGCAACATAACTTCACGGCTTTAAAACTCAATCCCCAAACTAATGAAATCCAACACAATATATTCATTCTTAACAAGCATATCAGTTTGAGTGGCTACTTTGAGGGATCTATGGACTTGGAACCCAAGATCCCTCTGTTCCTCCACACTGACAAGGATCCTACCTTTAACCCTGAATTCTGCATTCAAATTCAATCGTCTAAAATGAATGACTTCACACTTTTCCAGATTGAACACCATCTGCTACTTCTCAGCATCCTGTCAATGTCCGGTTGCAACCTACAACAGCCCTCCACACTATCAAACACTCCACCAACCTTTGTGTCATTGGCAAACTTATTAACCAACTCTTCCACTCACACATCCAACTTATTCATAAAATCACAAACAGCAGAGGTCCTGTAACCACTTTCTGCAGAAAACCACTGATCACTGAGCTCCAGGATGAATGCTTTCCATCTATCATCAAGCTCTGTCTTCTGTGGGCCAGTAATCCTGTATCAAAATACACAGGTTTCCCTGTACCCCATGTCTCCATACTTTCTGAATGAGCCATAAAGATGTTTAGTCACATTCTCAAAAGATTCAATAAGATTTGTGAGGCATGACCTGCCCCTAAAGCCATGCTGACTGTCTCTAATTAAACTGTGGTTTTCCAAGGAATAATAAATCCTGTCTCCCAGAGTCCTCTCCAATAGTCTGCAAACCACAGACAGAAGACTGACAGGTGTGCAATTCCCAGGATTATCCCTATTCCCTTTCCTGAACAAGGGAATAATATTTTTCTGCCTCCAATCATCTGGTCTGACTCCAGTGGACAGTGAGCGAGCAAAAGTCATCACCAGGTGCTCAGCAATCCATTCCCTCGCGTCATATAGTAACTTTGGACCCATCCAGTCTGGTTCAGTGACTTATCTATCCTTACCTTTTACAAAATTCTCAGCATATCCTACTTCTTAACATCCACCTGTTCACGTACATCAGCCTGTTTCACGCTGTCCTCACAAACGACAAGACCCTTCTCAGCAGTGAATACTGAGGCATAGTATTCAAGAAGGACCTCCCCTACCTCCTGTGACTCCAGGCACAAGTTCCTTCCACTATCCCAGATTGACCTTATCCTCGCTCTGACCACCCTCTTGTTCCTCGCATAAGTGGAGAATGCCTCACGGTTTTCCTTAATCCTTCCCAACAATGCTTTTTCATGCCTCCTTCTAGTTGACCTAAGTCAATTTCTTGGTTCCATCCTGGTACCTTAAGAGAATCCCGACAGTGTGGAAACGGGCTATTTGGCCCAACACCTCCATATCAAACCTCCAAACAGTATCCAACCCAGCCCCATTCACCCACACTATTACTCTCCATTTGCCCTGACTAATGCACCAAACGTACACATCCCTGAACACTATGGGTAATTTAGCATGGCTGAGTCACCAAACTGGCACATCTTTGGGCTGTGGGGCGAAACCGGAGCACCTGGAGGAAACCCACAGGGAGAATGCATAAACACCCCACAGACAGTCGTCTGAGGCTGTAATTGAAATGGAGTCCGTGGTGCTATGAGGTAGCAGTGCTAACTACTGAGACACAGTGCCACCCATTGTAACTCTCTGGAGCCCTGACTGATCCTTTCTTCCTCAACCTTAAGTAAGCTTCCTTCTTCCTCTTGCCTAGATGCTAAAGTCCATGTGGAAACGTTGACTGCTCTGCCTTTACGCATTTTTGGCCTCCTCCTCGAAGTAAATCCGGTTTGTGAAACGTGGCTTCCCACTCACAAAGCCATGCTGACCATCTCGAATCAGCCCTTGCCTTTGTAAATGTAAGGAGCTCCTTTCTCTCAGAATCTCATCCACCAACTTCCCCATCACTGGGCTCACTGGCCTGTAATTTCCTGGCTTTTCCCTGCAGCCCTTAAGTTATGGAACAGCATTAGCCAACCCCCAGTCTTCCAACACCTCACTGTGTCTGTTGATAATATAAATATCTGTGTAAGGGACACTGCAATCTCTTCCCGAGCTTCCCATAATTTTCTTGGATCGACATAATGAGCTCCTGAGAATTGATCTACATTTATTTGTTTTAAAATTCCAGCACTTTCTCTTCTTTGGTGAGGATTCTTTCCAAGACATCACTATTTATTTCCCCAAGTTCCCGAGCTTCCATGTCTTTCGCCACAGTCAATACTGACAAGATTATTTTGTCTAATATCTCGCCCATCTCCTCTGGCTCCACACATGGGTGACCTTATTGATCTTTAAGGGGCCCTATTCTCTACCAAGTTACTCTTTAGCCCTTATTGAAACTTGCATAAAGGCTTCTGATAATTCAAATACACCATATCCCCTATACCACTACACCCCTCCTGCAAACTTACAATTCTGCTATTCATATTCACACCAACAAATTAAATCCAGCAGGCTCAAAACTAATTCTCTATAATCAAATGTGTTTCTAAGTGGCCATTTATTGTATATTGACATATCCTTTCTAACAATTCCAGTATTCTCCCGACGTAATGTCAGGCTAACACTATTTGGTTTCAGACTGACAGCAGAAAGGGTTGAGGGAGATCTTGTTTATCAATCTGAAAAAGGTAGCTTACAGGGTCAGCAGGTAAGAGAGAAGGCAAATCAAATGCTAGCATTTATTACTGAGGCAATGGAGTCTAAAAATAGGCAGGTCTAGCTAAAACTGTGGAAGGTACAAGTCAGACCACACCTCGAATATTATGAACAGTGCGAGTGCCCGCAGGAAAGATATTGTCGCATTGTTGACAGTTCAGAGAAAGTTCACTCGGATGATCCTGGGAACGGAGGGATTTTGTAATGAGAAGAGGTGGAGTCGGTTGAGGTTGAACCCATTGAAGTTTAGATAATGAGAGAGAAATGGAATGAAACATCCAAGATTCTGAGGGGCTCTGATCAGGCAGATGCTAGGAAGTTAGAAAACTGAACAGTACAGCACAGTAAGAGGCCATTCGGCCCACCATGGCTGTGCCGACCATGGTGGACGTCTCAACTCATACCATCAACTCCAACAATTTTCATGTCATCTGCAATAATTATCTTTGTCACTTCAGTTCTTTTCATTTGTGTGAGAATCTGTAAACAGAGGGGATAAAATCCCAGCAAGGGCTCACCCATTTAAGATGGAGATGCGGTGGAATGTCTTCATTCAGAGGGAAGTGACTCAGTGGGAATTCCTGACTGTAGTGGGGTGTCTAGGCTGTGTCATTAAAAATATTTACCGCAGAGATGGTCAAGTTTTAATTAATCAGGGAAACTTTTGTGGAAAAGGCAGGAACATAGTGTGGAGGATCATCAGAGCAGCCATGATCTGATTGAAGGGCAGAGCATATTGAATGGGCCAAAAGGCTTCATTCTGCTCCCAAACCTCATTGTCTGACCTCAAACCCCAGATCTACATTATAATATTATGGGTCTCTGCTCACAAAACTCCTTTATAATGGGATTATTAGATATTGATTATTACACAGCATTTGATCTGCAACAGACAATTTTGTTGATGGCTCCTTGATATGATGTTAGAGAAAACCATCTCGTATCCAATCCAGGATTCCATCCATTAAGCCCTGATACTCAGTAGTTATCCAGTCGGCATGGAGACCACTGTCACACACAGTTACTGTACTGCCCTTGCTACAACTACATTCAGTGTCCTGACTGTAACCATATTGACATTATCATCACTGTCTGGTGCCTATTAAACAATTCTTGCTTACAGTTGCTGCTGCTTGGTTATTCTCAACTCCACTCAAATAAGACTACAAAATTTGATCTTCAGGTCAACATGACTGTCTCATTAATGCATTAACCTCATCCTTTCTTCACAACATGTTGGCTTTTTGTCCATCCTGTGTTGCCCCACCAACCCTTCCATATTCCCTTCCCAGCGATGGTCATTCTGCAGCAACATCTCTGGAATGACAGTTCCATCATATCTTTTCACTGTCATTTCATTTGCCTTATGGCGAATGCAGGGAGTCATTCCTCAGTCGTGGGGGGATGAACGGATGGATAGAGGTTGCAGAAATAGGGAGGATTATAGGGGATCGAGGATATTCGAGTTAAACAGAGTTTCATCTGGTCAAGAATGTCAGCGGGACAAAGGTGTTTGGGGAGTGGAAGAATTTACAGAGACAGAGGGAACTGGGTAAGATTCTGGAGCGAACAATAGGGATGAATGTAGGGAGTGGCAGGCAGACGGAGAGGCGTAATCAGTGGGTGTTTCAGGGAGAAGAGTATTGTACATGCTGAGAGAGATATGGAAGGTTGTAGTGACTGAAGATGTTTACAGATATAAGGCGTCTTCCAAGTTCTGGAAGCTACATTGTTAGGAAGGCAATGGAGAATACCAGGTGGCTGGGTTGGAGACAGTTACTCAGATGTGGAGGGTTGCACAAACTGAAAGAGGTTCCTGTGGTCAGGCAGGATGACTTGGGAGGGGGGGAGCTGGGGGAGAGGGTGAAGTTTAAATAGATTAAGATGGAAGAATTGGAGAACGGTAAGGAAATTACGATTGTTTCACAGATAAGGAAGGGTTGTAGGAAATGGAGAAGTTTACCCAGGTGGGGACGGATGGAGAGGTTCGAGACAAATATATTGACATGGAAGGTGGTATTGGTAGGAGGAGCTTACATTGATAGACAGAATAGTCGGGGTTTACAGGGATGAAGGATTTTAGTATCTACTGGAGAATTTAGGGATTTGGGTGTTGGGAATTGGAGAACCTGACAGATACAGAGACCATTGTGTGGACTACAGGAGATTCCAAACAGAGGAAGAATTATTGGGACTGGAGGATATTACAGAGATTACTAATATAGCATGGGCCAGGATTGATGCCTGGGATACCCTGTGCAGTCTCAGTGAGGACCAGTACAGCAGAGGTGAGAGCAGGACCCTCATTAGATGGTGGGAATGAAGCCTAGAATGTTGCTTTTCCTTGCCCAGCTCTGTATCTAAGTCCTGTCTTCCAGGTCTGAATATAGAAGGCCACTAAGCCCCTCTGTGCTGTTTACTGTGAGTGATCCTACCGGCTGGAGGAGTTAATGAAGGTTCCAGACCTCCCTCTCCATCTCTCTCTGGCTGACCAACTGGCTTCAACGAGTTGATGGATGAGACAGGGGTCAGGAATATCCTGATTACCTGTATGAGACAGGAACAATCCAAATGGGAAATTAGACTGATGCAGTGAGAATAACTCATGTATAGTAGCGCTGTGTCCAGCAGGGATCATGAAATCCAAGTCTCCGTCCCTGGCCTGTGCTGTTGCATCTCTGCGTATTGCAGGATTCTGTTGGTTCAGGATATGGAGAGCGAGAATCGCTGACAGAGGCAGATATTACACCCACGCATCGAGGGATACCAGATGGAGAGATACTGAGTGGTAGCACAAGTGTGCAGGAAGATTTCAGGATGAAACCATGGTGGCAGAAGTGGTTCTGATGTAGTGGGCACTGTTACCAGTACTCAGGGAGGAGTCAGCTATTGTAATGGGATGGTACAGTGCTGGTACAAGTGCCCTGGTCAATCAGATGACCAGCTTTATGCAGATTGCTTTACATTGACACAGACGAGCAGGGCCAGGGCTCAGCTGAAAGGAAATTCTCAATTCCATAGAGAAGGTTTGGAATATTGAAACGTGGGGCTGTGGCTGAGGATAAACAAGAAGAGACTGAGTTTAACTAAAATTGTACATCACCAGATAGGTTTGTGCCAGAAAATTATTATTTAAAAAGTAAATTACTGTTTCTTAATTTGAATGTACAAAACATTTTCAAATAAGCGAAATGTCCGTGTGCCTGTGATTTCTATGTAATCGCCATCAGGGAGACATCATCACAGAGTGAACAATTAGAGCGTAGGCTGTTAGGGAAGGATGTGGTGCAAATGTGGGACTTTTTCAAGGAGCAGATACGACGTGTCCTTGATATGTATGTACCGATCAGGCAGGGAAGAAATGGTCGTGTGAGGGAGCCTTGGTTGACGAGGGAGGTTGAATGTCTAGTAAAGAGGAAGAAGGAGGCTTACATAATGTTGAGGAAACAAGGTTCAGACAGAGCAGTGGAGGGATACAGGATAGCCAGAAGGGACCTGAAGAAAGGGATTAGGAGAGCTAAGAGAGGGCATGAAAAATCCCTGGCGGATAGGATCAAGGATAACCCCAAGGCATTCTATGCATATGTGAGAAACCTGAGAATGACGAGAACGAGGGTAGGTCCGATCAAGGACAGTGGTGGGAGACTGTGTATTGAGTCGGAAGAGATAGGAGAGGTCTTGAACAAGTACTTCTCTTCAGTATTTACGAACGAGAGGGACCGTATTGTTGAAGAGGAGAGTGTGAAACGGACTGATAAGCTAGAAGAGATACCTGTTAGGAAGGAAGATGTGTTGGACATTTTGAACAACTTGAGGATAGACAAGTCCCCCGGGCCTGACGGGATATATCCTAGGATTATGTGGGAAGCAAGAGAGGAAATTGCAGTACCGTTGGCAATGATCTTCTCGTCTTCACTGGCAACGGGGGTGGTACCAGGGGACTGGAGAGTAGCGAATGTTGTGCCCCTGTTCAAAAAAGGGAATAGGGATAACCCCGGGAATTACAGGCCAGTTAGTCTTACTTCTGTGGCAGGCAAAGTAATGGAAAGGGTACTGAGGGATAGGATTTACGAGTATCTGGAAAGACACTGCTTGATTAGGGACAGCCAGCACGGATTTGTGAAGGGTAGGTCTTGCCTTACAAGTCTTATTGAATTCTTCGAGGAGGTGACCAAGCATGTGGATGAGGGTAGAGCAGTGGATGTAGTGTACATGGATTTTAGTAAGGCATTTGATAAGGTTCCCCATGGTAGGGTTATGCGGAAAGTCAGGAGGCATGGGATAGAGGGAAATTTGGCCAATTGGATAGAAAACTGGCTAACCGGTAGAAGTCAGAGAGTGGTGGTAGATGGTAAATATTCAGCATGGAGTCCAGTTACAAGTGGAGTTCCGCAGGGATCAGTTCTGGGTCCTCTGCTGTTTGTAATTTTTATTAATGACTTAGAGGAGGGAGTCGAAGGGTGGGTCAGTAAATTTGCAGATGATACAAAGATAGGTGGAGTTGTGGACAGTGAGGAGGGCTGTTGTCGGCTGCAGAGGGACTTAGATAGGATGCAGAGCTGGGCTGAGGAGTGGCAGATGGAGTTCAACCCTGCCAAGTGTGAGGTTGTCCATTTTGGAAGAACAAATAAGGATGCGGAATACAGGGTTAATGGTAGGGTTCTTGGTCAGGTGGAGGAACAGAGGGATCTTGGGGTCTATGTACATAGATCTTTGAAGGTTGCCACTCAGGTGGATAGAGTTTGTAAGAAGGCCTATGGAGTATTATCGTTCATTAGCAGAGGGATTGAATTCAAGAGTCGTGAAGTGATGTTGCAGCTGTACAGGACTTTGGTTAGGCCACATTTGGAGTACTGTGTGCAGTTCTGGTCGCCTCACTTCAGGAAAGATGTGGAAGCTTTGGAGAGGGTGCAGAGAAGATTTACCAGGATGTTGCCTGGAATGGAGAGTAGGTCGTACGTGGATAGGTTGAGAGTTCTCGGCCTTTTCTCGTTGGAACGGCGAAGGATGAGGGGTGACTTGATCGAGGTTTATAAGATGATCAGAGGAATAGATAGAGTAGACAGTCAGAAACTTTTTCCCCGGGTACAACAGAGTGTTACAAGGGGACATAAATTTAAGGTGAAGGGTGGAAGGTATAGGGGAGATGTCAGGGGTGGGTTCTTTACCCAGAGAGTGGTGGGGGCATGGAATGCGCTGCCCGAGGGAGTGGTAGAGTCAGATTCATTGGCGACCTTTAAGCGGCATTTGGATTTGTACATGGATGGGTGCTTAATCTAGGATAGAAGTTCGGCACAACATCGTGGGCCGAAGGGCCTGTTCTGTGCTGTATTGTTCTATGTTCTATGTTCTATGTTCTATAGGGCATCAATATTCACGGCTACACAACATTGTGGAAAGCAAGGGAGAATGGGAAGCAGGATGGGGAACTCTCATCTTTCGGAATAACTATTGGGATTACCAAGAAAATATGTGGCCTCAGATTATGAGAGAGTATGAATCCAAATTCTGGGTAATAAGGGTCAGAGTACAGAAGTGAAAGGGCAGTGTCAAGGCCCCTTTGCAGCATTAAATTGTTAGACACTTCATTAACAGGGAATTATTGGAATTTGCAGTGGGATATTTGTGAGGGGACTCGATTCTCCTTTCTCACCATCTCATTGGTGATGGGTCATAGACGAGGTTGACTCTCTCCCACTCTCAGCGGGGAGTCTGTCGGTGGCTGTACAGACTGATGTGACCTTGTTGGGGCAGACGGTGGTCGTGGGAAGGAGGTGGGTGGGGCGTTGGTGTGTCAGCGCGCTCCTTGTGCTAGTTTCTCCTGGATTCGCCTTTTTCCCCACAGCAAGTCTCGATGTGTTCAACACCTTCCCAATGCTCCTCCCCCACTTTGGACAGTCTTGGCCCAGTAATTCCCAGGATTTAGCAGATTTGATTAAGCGATGCTTAGAAGATAGAATAAAGCCTAACAATGCTTTAGAAACATTGAAGTATTTGTTAAAGAGATCGCTAGGGGTCTACTAGCAGGAAGAGTGGAGTACGAAGTGGTAACATTGTCAGGGTTTAATCAGGTGATCGGAACAGGGAGAATCGATGGTGCTGAAGGTGGTGAGAGTGTTCCAGAGACGGGCAAGGGCCTGAACAATGTTACACAGCTAGTACGAATTGCTACAGCTGGAGGGGTTTGTAGCGGTAGCAATGGAAGTATGTATTTTTATTAATTCACTCGTGGGCTGAGGATGTCAGCGGTTAGACCAGCATACATTACCCCACTGCTAATTGCCCCGAGGGTAGCTCAGAGTCAGCCATATTGTGGGTCCGGAGTCAGATGTGAGCCAGACCAGGTAAGAATATCAGATATCTTTCCCTCAAGGACATACATGAACAAGTTGAGTTTTTCCACATAATCAACAATGCTTTTATGGTGACTTCATTAATGCCCTGCACAGACACATCATGACATCCCAACTCCTACTCTCAATGCTCTGCCCAATGAAGGTAACCATCCCAAACGCCTGCTTCACCAGCCTGTCTACCTGTAACACCACGTTCAAAGAACTGTCCACTTACATCACTGGGTCACTGATTGACAACACTACACAGGGCCCAAACATTAACTGTACAAGTCCCACCCTGGTTTGACTTCGCAAAATGCAACATCATGCTTTTCTCGACCTGATATTCCTAACCTCACTGGCCCAACAGTACTGTTCACCCCATTGTACTCTTAGGTAACCTTCTTCATTGTCCACTTTGCCAACAATTTCAATGTCACTCATCAACTTGCTAACCATGACTCCTGTATTATCATCCAAACCGTTTATATAAATGATGCACAACAGTGACCCAGCAGTGAACCCCATGGCATAGGTCTGCAGTTTGAGAAGTAAGCCTTGTTGAACAAACTCTGTCACCCACCCTCAATCCTATTTTGTATCCAGTTGGTGAGTGGTCCCTGGTTGTGTATGATCTAAACTGATTAACCATTCTGCCATGCAATGTATCGTAAAAGGCCTTGCTAAAGTCCATGGAGACATCATCCACTGCTCTAACTTGATCTATGATTTGTCTACTGACACAAACACTCAGGTTTGTGAGATATCATCGTCCACACACAAAGCCGCGCTGAATATCACTAATCATTCCTTGCCTTTCCTGACAAGGTCCTGGGGATTTATCCACCTTTAAGCATTTCAAGACATCGAGTACCTCTTCCTCTGTAATATGGAGATTTTTCAAGATGTCACCATCTGTGTCCCAACATTCTATATCTCCCATGTCCTTCTCTACAGTAAACACTGAGGGATAGCACGGTGGCTCAGTGGTTAGCACTGCTGACTCACAGCGCCAGGGACTCAAGTTTGTCTGTGTGGATTTTGCACGTTCTCTGCGTGGGTGTGCTCCGGTTTCCTCCCACAGTCCGAAGATGTGCAGGTTAGGTGAAGCGGCTATGCGAAATTGCCCGTAGTGTTAGGTGAAGGGGTAAATGTAAGGAGAATGGGTCTGGGTGGGTAGCTCTGAGTGTCGGAGTGGACTTGTTGGACCGAAGGGCATGTTTCCACACTGTAAGTAATCTAATCTTAAAAAAATACTTATTTAGTATCTCCTGCAGCTCCACATGCAAGCTGCCTTGCTGATCTCCCTAGTTACCCTATTGTCATTTATGTATTTGTGAAAACCCTTTGGACTTTCCTTGGCCCTATTTGCCAAAGCTATCTCATGTCACCTGCTCGCCCTCATTATTTCACACTTCAGTACACACTGAATGTCTTTCTAAGGATTCACACCATCTCTCCTGTCTATACCGACATATGCTTCGTTCTTTTTCTTAACTGAAACCTCGATTTCTCTCCTCACCCTGCATTCCATACACTTACTGGCCTTTCCGTTCACCCTGACAGAAATATGTCTCCTGTATCTGTGCTGCTGTTCACATTGTTGAAGGCTTCCTAATTCCCAGTGATAAATGTTTCATTCTCTCAAAATGGAAACTCCCCAATTCCTGCATCTCCAGAAAATGTCACTTGAAAGTAATGACAAAATAAAGAACTTTCCAAAGGTGAGCTCTGGTCAGTAATATCGAACTGGAGGTCACCACATGCATGGAGATTGCTTTGTACCAGAGTAGAACCAGGTCAGTGTCAGGCACACAGAGAGAATGGGCAAATAGATTCACATCTGAACTCCCATCTCCCAGCCTGGGAACCTGAAGGGTGCACAGCCATTCTGTAAAGTTATGCAGATATCAGGAGTATTGCTGTGGCAAAAAGAGGCTTCAGTAATTTGGAGGGATAGATTCTAATAAAGGAGATTACAGAGCTGAGTAGGATTGTCGGGTCTTGAAGAGGTTTCCCAGTTTACGAGTGTTGTTGGTATTGGAGGAAGTTACCAAGGTAGCGAGAGTTTAAGATTGAACGATTCCACAGACAACCTTTACAGGGATAAAGGCAGGATTCGTGTCAGTGTGGAGGAGCGGAATAATCTTGAGGTCCACGCCCACTGATCCCTCAAAGCTGTCATTCATGTTGATAGCCTTGCTCGGAAGGTGTATGGTGTGTTGGCTTTCATTAGCAAGTTTAAGAGCTACGAGGTTATGCTGCAGCTCGATCGAGCCCTGTTAGATAACACGTAGTATATTGTATTCAGTCCTGTTTGACTTATTATGAGAAAGATGTGGAAGCTTTACGGAGGATGCAGAAGAGATTTATGAAGATGCTGCCTGGACCTGAGGGGAAGCCACGTGAAGAAAGGTTGAGGGAGTTAGGGCTTTTCTCATTGGAATGAAAAATGATGAGAGGTGACTTGATAGAGGTAACGAGATGATTTAAGGCCTAGATAGAGAGGATAACCAGATACTTTTCCCATTGCAAATTGTGAGGGAGCATAAATTGGAAGTTTTTGAAGTAAGGTTTACAGGAGATGTCAGAGATGGTTTCTTTACAATGTGCAGGAGGTGCGTAGAATGCACTGCCAACAGTGGTAGTAGAGTCCGAAACATGAGGGATATTTAAGCAACTCTTAAGATAACCAGCTGGATGAGGGTAAAATGTAGGGACTGTAGGATAAAAGGTCAGCACAACATTGAGGCCCAAAGTGTCTGTACTGCACTGTACTATACTGTTCTACGTTCTTAATGGGAGGGTTACATTCGCACAAAGAGGTTTCAGAAAGCTGGAGAGGATAGGATCTAGTGAAGAGACACAAATAGGAAGGTTAGCTCGGATTGTCAGAAGTAACAGAGACAGCGATGGTCTGATCTGGAGCAGACAACCCAGACTGGGAGGGGTGTGAGGACGGGATGTGGTTTCACAGGGAGGGAGGACCATAGAGTCACAAGGTGTTATAAAAATGTGGAGAATAGTAGGGTCTGCTGAGGTTCATGGAGATGGGGAGGTTGCGAGGGATGGAGCAGTTGGCAGGGATAAGGATGTTGATAGGATGGCGTGGTTTACACAGACATGAGTGTTTTAGGTAATGAAGCAGATTGTGGGAATCAAGACGGTTTAATAGATTAGAAGAACACACAGATATATGGAGGGTAGTCGTGACCGAAGATGTTTATAGCTATAGAAAGGCATTGGTTCTGCAGGTTATTTAGATATAGAGGGTGTGGAATCTAACGTTTTTACCAGAAGATAAGGATAGCAATTTTAGTTGGAGACAGTTTCACAGGTAAGGGAGCATTGGTAACTTCCTCCAGTTCAGTCAAAGTGGGAAGGTTTGTAGGGGAGGGTGACATTTACACAGATAGGGCTGTAAGAACTGTAGAAGGTTATAGAGATGAGTAGATGGACGGAGAGACTGCAGGAGCTTACATTGACAGGGTGGGAGATAGCCACGGGCGGAGGTTACACAGATAATGAGTCTTTCCGGAATTGGATCAGGAGAGTAACAGGCATTGCAGTGAGTTCTAAAAGGTAAAAACAATAACTGCAAATGCTGAAAACCAAATACTGGATTAATGTTTGGAAGAGCACCATTATTCCTCACTGCCTTTATTCCTGATGAAGGGCTTTTGCCCGAAACGTCGATTTCGCTGCTCGTTGGATGCTGCCTGAACTGCTGTGCTCTTCCAACACCACTAATCCAGTATTGCAGTGAGTTCTACAGATCGGGAATGCTGGAGGGACCTGAAAGGATTGTAGGTCCCCACAGATTGATCGTGTCTTTTGGACTCGAAAAAGAGATAAGGACAGCTTCAACCCAATGTATGCTGTTTTCATTTTCCTGATAAGAGCTTCAATATCCCCCATCAGCCAGGGATCCTTTAACTTGCCAGCATGTCCCTTTACTCGAACAGGGACACACTGGCCCTGGATTCTGGAGATCACATTTGCCAGTAATTCATTTTTCTTCAAACAGACTCACCCAGTTGATGGTAACATGATGTGGAGGAGCCTGTGTTGGACTGGGATGGACAATGTTAAAAATCACACAACACCAGCTTACAGCAGGTTTATTTGGAGGCACTAGGTTTCAGAGCGCTGCTTCTTCATCAGGTGGTTGCGGAGCATAGTTATTAGGCGCAGATTTTATAGCAACAAGATTGCAGTGTCATGGAAAGTAATACCAAACAAATTTAGTTTATGTTTTCATCGTTTAGAATGTGGGCGGCACGGTGGCACAGTGGTTTGTGGTCAGCACAGTGGCACAGTGGTTAGCACTGCTGCCTCACAGCGCCAGAGACCCGGGTTCAGTTCCCGCTTCAGGCGACTGACTGTGTGGAGTTTGCACGTTATCCCCGCGTCTGCGTGGGTTTCCTCTGGGTGCTCCGGTTTCCTCCCACAATCCAAAAATGTGCAGGTCAGATGAATTGGCCATGCTAAATTACCCGTAGTGTTAGGTATGGGGTAAATGTAGTGGTATGGGTGGGTTGCGCTTCGGCGGGGCGGTGTGGACTTGTTGGGCCGAAGGGCCTGTTTCCACACTGTAATTAATCTAAAAAAAAATCTGAAATGATCACCTGCGCTTTGAAAGCAGGTGCTTTGAAATAAACCTGTTAGACTATAACCTGGTGTTGTGTGATTTTTAATTCACCCAAACGAACTCTGCCCGATCCTGCCGGATGGCCCCAAACCTGGCCCGAATCCAGTTTAAGACCTTAATCTGTGGACCTGTCTGATCTATTTCCATAACTATGTTAAAATGAAGGCAGTTGTGGTCACTGGACCCAAAGTGCTCTCTGACTGTCACTTGCCCGACCTCGGTTTCTGAGGAGAGGTCCAGTGTTGCACCCGCCTGTGTCGAGTGGGGCCCTTGATATATTGATCTGGGAAATTTTCTTGTACACATTTGACAAATTCCAACCCATACGGGCCTTTTACACTCTGGGTGGTCCAGTCCGTACAGAGGAAGTTAAAATCTCTAATCAATACTACCCTATTATTTCTACAGGTACCTGCAATCTCTCTACACATCTGCTCCTCTCGTACCCACTGGCTATTTGGGGGTTCAGAACACCATCCCAGCAGACTGACCATCCCCTTTTTGTTTCTAACTTCTCACCATATGACCTCATTAAATCACCCAGAAAGACTATCCTCTCTAAGCACTGTTGTTCTGCCCTCCCCGATCAAAAGGATAACTCCCCCTCCTCACTTACTTGTCCTTCTGTCCCGCCTGTAGCTTCTGTATACTGGAACACTGAGCTGCCAGTCCTGCCCTTCTCTCAGCCATGTTTCTTTTATGGCTATAATATCCCAGTCCTCCAGAGACAATCCATGCTTTAAGTGCATCTGCTTTCCCAGTCAGGCCTCCTACTTTGAAATAATGAACTTTAAACCAGAAGGCTTTTCCCTCCCTTGACTGTGCCCCTGGATATCCTGGATAGAAAAATGCTCTCGATGTCTGATGTATTTTTCCCTTGACTGGTCAATGGGCCCTTTCTTACTCAAGGCCCTGCCAAAGGCCCTGCCAAACTAGTTTAAACCCTCCGGGGTAAGACAAACAAATCTACCCCCAGGGATACTGTTGCCCCTCTGGTTCAAGTCAAACCCGCCCCCACCCCCACTCCACTTTTTCAGGTCACCTCTACCCCAGAAGAGATCCCAATGATCCAAGAACTGAAAACCCCGACCACTCCACCAGCTCCCCTGCCACGTATCCATCTGGCCGATCTTTCTATTTCTATCCTCATTTGCATGTGGCACTGGGAGTATTCTGAAGATCACAACCCTTGAGGTAATGCTTTTTAACTTCTTTCCACACTCTCTGTACGTATTTCACAGGATCCCATCCATTTGGCTAACTAAGTCATGTGTACCGTTGTGAACAATGACCTCTGGGTATTTACCCTGTCACTTCAGAATGTTCAGTAACCGCTCAGAGACACCCATTACCTGGAGGGCAGCACACCATCCTGGGGTCTCTTCTGCAGCCAAATAATCTCCTGTCTGTCCCCCTCACAACTGAGTCTCCTATCAGTATCACGATCAGAAGAGAGGATCTGACAAACAGAGACTGGGAGGACTATCTGCAGTTGGGTCTATATTTGGAAAGTGGGAGCCAGGGACATCAACACCAATTAGCTTGATGTCAGTGATGTATACGTTGTTGGAAGCGATTCGGCGGCAGAGGATTTATATGCATTTCCAAAGGCAAGGATTGATTATGGATAGTCAGCACAGCTTTGGAATGCTGCGTAGAATTCTGATCATCCTGATTTAGAATGCATTTCCTGAAACTGTAAATGGTGCAAGGATTGACCAAGATGTCACTGATAATGGAGGGTTTGACAGAAACGGAGAGGCTGGATAAGCTGGAAAGCAATATGGGGGTGGGGGCGGGTGGGATGAGAGCTTTGGCAGATAAGGTTAAGGAAAATGCAGAGTTTTCTACAGCACACACGTACGATAAAGCAACTGCAGAGACAACAGGGCCCCTCAAAGTTCAGTGAGGCCATCCATGTGTGGAACCACAGGAGATGGGCAAATGTCTAAATGAATACTTCATGTTAGAACGTACTGTGGACAAAGACTAGGAAACAAAGGTAAGAAATAGTGATGGCTTTTAAAGAGTCCCCATTGCAGAAGAGGTGGTGCTGGAGGTCTAAGAACACAAAGGTAGAGAAAGCCCAAGTGTATCCCAGAACATTGTGACAAAGTTGTTGCAGGGACCCGAGCAGGGATATTTGTGTCATTATCTTTCGCATTTCCATTGGGCATAGGTGGCTGAGGGGTGACCTTATAAAGGCTTAGAAAACCATGAGGGGTACAGGTAAGTTGATTAATCAACGTCTTTACCCCAGGGTAGTAGAGTCCATAACTAGATGGGATTGAACTGCAGAAGGAGAAGGCATTAGCAATTCTGGAAAGTGTGAAAATAGGTATAACCCCTGCGCTGGATTGGAATTATCCTTAGTTTCTCTTGTAAGCCAGGAAGGAGATTGCCGAGCCTTTGGATTTGATCATTATGACATCATTGTCTACAGGAATAGTGCCAGAAGTTTGGAGGACAGCAAATGTTGTCCCCTTGACGAAGAAGGGAAGTAGAGACAACCCTGGGTAATTATAGACCTGTGAGCCTTACTCAGATTGTGGGTAAAGTGTTGGAAAGGCTTGTAAAAGCTAGCATTTATAAACATCTGGAGATTAATAAGTTGATGACGGATATTCAGCACTGTTTTGTGAAGGGTCGGTCATGCCTCACAAACCTTATTGACGTATTTGAAAAGGTGACCGTGGGTAAAGCAGATCTTGGTAGTGCAGATGAACAGAGAGATCACTGTCCATGTACATGTATCGGAGAAAGTTGCCACACAGGTTGATAGAGTTATTAAGAAGGCATTCAGCATGTGAGCTTTTATTGGTACAGGGATTGAGTTTTGGAACCATGAGATAATGCTGCAGCTGTACACAACTCTGGTGCAGCCGCAGTTGGAGTGTTGCCTGTGGCCCAGGTCACCGCAGTACAGGAAGGATGTGAAAGATTTGGAGTTCAGAGGAGGCTTACTAAGATTTTACCAAGTCTGGAGTGAAGGTCTTATAAGGAAGGATCAGGGAATTGAATCTGTTTCTGTTCACGAGAGGACGTTTGAGGACAATTATTTGAGACACATAAGATAATTTTAGAGTTAGATGGGTTGGACATTGGATGGTGATGCCAAGAATGAGGGCAGATAGCTTTAAATTGAGGTAGATATTAATATTAATAAATAGCTATGGGACAGATGCCAGAGGTAGGTTCTTTGCTCAGAATAGTCAGGGCATGGATTGCATTGTCTGCAACAGTAGTAGACTCACCAACTTTAAGGACATTTAAATGTTCATTGGATAGGCATATGGACAAGAATGGATCAGTGTTGGCAACTTAGGCTTCAGATTGGTTCCACAGGTCGACGCAACATCGAGAGCTGAAAGGCCAGCAATGTCACGTTCTGTGTTCTAGAGGGCATAAATATGAGATGGGAGAGGAAGGACTTAGATGGGATTGGAGGAGAACATTTTTCACACAGAGGATGGTGCAGGCATGGAATGAGCTTCCAGGGGAAGTAGTAGAGAAAAGTACAATAACAACATGTAAAAGACATTTGGGCAGGTACATTGAGAGGAGAAGGTTTGAACGGATATTGGTCAAGTGCAGGGAAACGTGACTTGGTCAGGTACTCTGGTCAGCACTGATTAGTTGGATCGAAGGAGCTGTGTCCGTGCTGCATGGCTCTGTCTCCAATTAATGGAGGAGGAGACAACCGAGATGAGACATGTTGTCGGCACTGAAGCAAGTTACAGCGATAGAGATGGTAGTCTGGAATGCAGTACGTTTCAAATATGTGGAGGGACTATCGGTGAGGGAGGAGGTTACAGAGACAGGAACTGTTATAGGAGTTACACTTTTTGGAGACACTGGACCACAAGACATGCCACAGATACAGTGTTGCAGAGTAGTGAGTCTTAGTACAACAGAACTTACAGTAGGGGTGGGGATAGAGCCTGGGGTGTGTCTGTACTGTGCTCCCCCTCCAGCACTGTATCTGTGTCATGTCTTGTTAGCCCATGTTTGGAGCTCTCTCATTTCTCTCTGCTCTGTGCACTGTGAGTGATCCTACCTCACTGCAGGATTTATTGAAGGCTCCAGATCTCCCTTCCCTTTGTCTCTCTGGCTGACCAACCATATTCAATGTGGTGATAGACGAGACACCCAGCACTCGGGACGCCTACTGAGTCATAAACTTCCTGAGTATCTACAGGAGATAGAGAAATAGACAGAATGGGAAATTCAATAGATGCACTGAAGGGTACACATGGAGAATGTGTGAGTAAGTCACGCAGAGATCTGGAAAATCCCGGGCTCCATCCCTGGCCTGTGCTGCTGCTTCTCTCTGGAGTGGAGAATTCTGTTGGCTCAGGATCTGGAGTAGCTGCAAGAGTGAGGCACACTAACAGAGACTGCAGTTAGACCCACACAGTGAGGGATACCACATGGAGAGATACTGAGTGATAGCACCAGACTGCTGGAAGATGTCAGTATCAAACAATTGTATCGGAAGAACGGGTTTTGCTTCATTTTTCACTGGTATAACCGGTCAGGAATGAGCAATCCGTGAGCAGGTGAAGTGATGGCAGAGTGGTATTATTGCTACAGCATGTATCCAAACCTCAGCTAATATTCAGGGGTGACAGGTTTGAATCACACCATCAGAAATGGGGGAATTTTAAATCAATAATTTAAAAAAAACTTGCAACGAACAATTCATGAATAAGTATGAAGCCATTGCTTTTGTCCAAAATAATCTTTGCTCATCAATATACACTGGTCCTTGAGAGAAGGATATCTGCCCATCCTCATGTGGTCTGCACGACATACCCACAGCAAAGGGTTTGCCTCTCAATTACCGTCTGAAATGGCCAAGCAAGTAACTCAGCTCAAGGGCAGCTAGGGATGGGCAAGAAAGGTTGGTCAGCCAGAGACAACCACATCCCACGAGTAAATAAAAACAGTCCCTTTGCACTGGGCCCCAATGGAATCATGATGGGACCAGTGTCCTGGCCAACCATGTCGGTAGGTTCATGGGCAGAGCTTTAAGCTGACATGGAGGATGCAGGGACAGGCTTCAGGAGAAAGGAGCATTCCAAATCCAAAGAGAAAAAAGTGAAGCATCAGAACAGCGTAAGGATGTAATTGAAGACAAGCAGAAAGGAACAGGAAAGGACAGAGTTTAACTAAAACCGTAGATCAGTGAATAGGTTTGTGACAGGCGATTGTTGGAAAGAGTGAGTTATGTTTTTTTTGAATGGACAAAGAATCTTCAATAAGATAGATGGATTTGTGACACAGAGATAAATGGGATTTAGACAGAGAGGCATGGTTTCAGGATGAATAAAAGGTGGAACATAAATATTTCACAATCTTGCGGGATCTAAGGCAGAATGGGAAAGGATGGTTGGGTAACGTTGACAGACATGGGTAATAAAGGCATTACAGAGAAAGCATTTGGCTGCAGATCATGAAGTAGAGTCAGTCTGAATGTAAATTCTGGCTACTACTTGCTAAGGGCACAAGCCTCAGAACAGTTTTTAATCACCGAACAGCATTTCATTGCTCATCGCTGCATTAAACAGGAGCTCATTGGAATTTTTAACAAAGGCATTGTGATAATTTTGGGAAACTTCAATATTCACATAACCTGGGATAAGCTCACTGACAGCAGTGATATTCGAAGAGGAGTTCGGAGAACTTCTTTTTTCCTCAGTGTTTCTTGAAATGAAACATTGTGCAACTGGCGACGATCGTAACTATCCCAGAGCGACCGTTTTCTGGTGAAGCTGAAAGAATGAGTAATATCACACGGAGAGATCCTCCAGGAATTTGGGATAAAGTGACATTTAATTAATTATAAAGGTTTAACGTGAATCACAAAATGGGCAAGATACAACTAGAAACAAAATAACCAATTTTCACACGTTTGAGAGGAGAACAGACCAAGGGTTATCAGGATGAAGAGACTCAAATGTGTGTCTGCAAACAAACAGTTGAAAACACTTGAAGAACTGTGTAAAACATTCAATAAAAGGACATTCCATTGAAACAGTCAAAACCTCAGCAAGAAATTCCCACTTGTCTCTCACTCAGGACAACTTGGAACTTATTAGAATATCAGGCTCAGAAGATCAACAAAAGGTACTAACAATTTGAAAGTGAGAGAGCGTTTATGCAGTAAGTGTTAGAGGGAACTGTCTGCTAGCAGGAGGGGGGCAATGGGAAGGAGAATCATTGTCAGGATTTGATGAGATGACAGGAACAGGGAAAGGTGAAGGTGCTGGAGGTGGTGAGAGTGTTACAGAGAGTGGTCAGGGCCTGAACAGTGTTACAAAGCCAGTATGGAGGGGTTTGCAGAGGTAGGGAGGGGCATATGTATTTTTATTTATTCATTCATGGGATGTGGGTGTCACTGCCTGGACCAGCATTCTTTGCCCTCGCTGCTAATTACCCACAGGGCAGCTCAGAGTCAGCCATATTGCTGTGAGTCTGGAGTCACGTGCAGTCCAGATCAGTTTAGAATGTCAGATGTCCTTCCCTAAAGGACGTAAGTGAACCAGATGAGTGTTTCCTACTGATCAACAATGCTTTTATGGTGGCCTCACCAATGTCCACCATGACATGACATCCCAACTTCTACTCTCAATGCTCTGCCCAGTGAAGGTAAGCATCCCAAACGCCTGCTTCACCAGCCTGTCTACCTGTGACACCACTTTCAAAGAACTGTGTACCTGCATCCGTGGGTCTCTGACTGACAACACTACCCAGAGCCCGAACATTAACTGTACAAGTCCCACCCTGGATTGTTTTACCAAAATGGAACACCTTGCATGTATCTAATTCAACTCCATCTGCGATTCTTCAACCCACTATCCCAGCAGTACTGTTCATCCTGTTTTATCATAGTTAACCTTCGTCACTGTCCAATATCTCACCAATTTTAGTGCCAACCACAAATGTACTCACAAGGACATCAATATTCTCAGCCAAATCAATTATCCAAATTACAAACAACAGTAGACTGACTACACCTTCAGTCAGAAGAACAAAATATCTCCCTTCTCCCTCTATCTCCTACCATGAAGTAGATTCTATATCCAGTTGACTAGCTCCTCGTGGATGCCGTATCCATTTACCATGATTAGTATGTATTACCCAGTTTATCACAAGGAACGTAGAACACAGAACAGTTCAGCACAAGGCCGTTCGGTCCTCAATGTTATGCCAACCTTTTAGCCTCCTCTAAGATCACACTAACCTAGATACATCTCATTTTACTATCATCAATGCACCTTTCCAAGAGTCCATTAAATGTCCCTCATGTATCTAACTCTACTACGACCACTGCAGTGCATTCAACGCACCCACCACTCTGTGTGGAGAACCAAACTCTGAAATCTCCCCTTAACCTTCTTCCAATCACCTTAATATTATACACCCTTGCGACAGCCATTTCTGCCATGGTGGAAAAAACATCTTTCACTGTTCACTCTCTCTGTGCCTCTCATTATCTTTTTCACCTTAACCATGTCGCCCCTCACCCTTCTTCACTCCAATGAGAAAAGCCTTTGCTCCCTCAACCTTTCTTCACAAGAAATCGCCTTCAGACCAGGTAACTCTCCTCTTTACCCTCTCTAAAGTTTTCACTTCCTTCCTGTAATGAGTGGACCAGAACTGAACACAATATCTCAGTGTGGTCTAAGCAGAGCTCTATAGAGCTACAGCATAGTCTCACGGCTCTGAAACTCAACTCCCCAGCTAATGAAAGCCAACACAACGTATTACTTCTGACCAACAACCCCATCAGCTTGGGTGGCAACTTTGAGGAATCTATGCACATGGAACGAAACATCCCACTTTTACTCTACACTGCGAAGAATCCGACTTTTATCCCAGTGTATTCAGAATCCAAGTTCGACCATCCAAAATGAATCACTGTACACTTCTCCAGATTGAACTCTATCTGCCACTTATCAGCCCAACTCTGCATCATGTCAATGCCCCATTGCAACCAGCAACAGATCTCCATGCTATCCACCAATCCACCAACCATTATAACATTGGCAAACTTACTAACCCATTTTTCCACTCCCACATCCAAGTCATTTATAAAAATCATAAAGAGCATGGTTCCGGGAACTGATCCCTGCAGGACACGACTGATCACCAAGCTCCATGCTGAATGCTTTCCATCTATCATCACCCTCTGTCTTCTATGGGCCAGGAATTCGGTATCCAGACAGATAGGTTTCCTTGTATCCCATGCCTCCGTACTTTCTGAATGCTTAGAGGTAATGAGGTGCTGTATGATAGGATGGAGAAGTGCTGTGGGGATTGCAGAATGTTACAGTGATATCATGTGATGGAGAGGCTGAAGGGTAGGTCAGTAAGGACTGGATGTGACAGACAGAGTGGACTGTAGGTGCTGGACAAGATGACTGATGTAAGGACTTTGTGGCGTTGTGGGGATAGTGGACATAACACTAAGTTTCAAAGTCAATTTGGAAAGAGATAAGGATCGTGCAGAAGTGAAGGTGCCAAATTTGGGGAAGCCCCCTAATCATTAGAATATTACTGTCACTGGGCATTATCATTATCACGAGACAGGATCTGGCAAACACAGACTGGGAGGAACTATTTGCAGTTGGGTTCATATTCGAAAAGAGGAAGTACATTAAAGTGATACAGTGAGAATTCAGGGCCAGTGTGTTCCCTGAAGAATGAATGACAGAGTCAGTAACTCCAGCGAATACTGCTAAAGCGATATCGTGAGCTGGATAAAGGAAGTACAGTGCAATGAAAACAGGCAAAGCCCTTTAATAGTATAGAAAGTGCAAGGGGTCCTTAAAAATGAGGGTCAAAGAATGGGCATGAATAACCTTGGCAGATATTGTTAAGGAAAGGCTATAAGGTATTTTATCAATACAATTAGAGCAAGACGATTACCAGTTGAAGAGTGGGGCCTGTTAGACACCTAATGGACAATCTGCGCATGGAGCCAGAGGAAGCAGGTGAGGTCTTCAATGAATACTTCCCACCTGTATTCACTCAGGAGAAAGGCATTATAGCCAGGGATTTGAATTGCGATGCTGAGGTTCTCGACCATGCTAAGATCAATATGGAGGCGGTATTAATTTTTCACAGGCATAAAGGTGGAGAAATCCCCAAAGCCCAATGAAATATATACCAGCCTGCGATGGGAGGTAAGGGAGGAGATTGCTGGAGTCTTGGTGGATATATTTAATACTTTGCTGACCACAGGTGAAGTGCCGATTGACTGGAGGATCGCTAATGTGGTTCCTTTGTTCAAGAAGGGCAGCAGGGATAGGCCAGGTAATCATATAGATTACATATATAGTCTGACAGCAGTGGGAGGGAAATTTCTGGAAACAATTCTGAGGATGATTCAACACTTGAAAAGGCGGGGATCAACTCGGCTGAGTCATCACGGATTTTGCAGAGGAAGATACTGTCTGAGGAATTCAGTTGCGTTTTTTAAAAATGGTCTCTCAAAATGTTGATGAGGGCAGTGCAGATGATGTGGTTTACATGGAATTCATTAAGGTCTTTGACAAGGTCTCACATGGAAGGCTTGCCTAAAAGGGAAGAGCCACTGGGATTCAAGGCAAGTTGGTCAATTGGATACACAATTGGTGGATAAACCTTTTCGTGTTTGATTTCCTTTCACCAGCGGATGTACCACAGCGATCTGTGCAAAAATCATTGCTGATTATTCTATCGAATAATAACTTCGACGTGCAAGCAGAAGGAATCATGAGTAGGTTTGCAGATGACATGAAAGGTTGTTCACAGTGAGGAGGATGGTCTCTAGCTACAGTCTGATGATGATTAGATGATAATCTGAGCAGACTTTAGTTCTGATCAATGTTGGGAGGTATGATAAGCAATAAGACATAATGAATGGTTGGTCCATGCGGAGCACTGAGGAACACAGGGACATTAGTGGACAAGTCCCAAGACCCTGTAGTTGTCATCTCAGGGAGACAGGGTGGGAAAGGCACCTGAACTGGGAGCAGGAGGTGGGGGGACCCATATTCTGGTGTGGTGAATTGTTAGAGCTAATTGAGAGGATATAAACTAGTCTGGCAGGGTGTTGGACTTTAAATAATCGTAAGGCAAGAAAGAATCTTGCGAATGATGCACACGTTAAAGAGAGCAAATTCAACAGATAAAGCAGGCAAGAACATAGCAGGGAATGGGGGAAAACTGATTATTAAACTGCATTTATTTCAATGAAAGAGGTCTGACAGATGGACTCAGGACATGGATTTGAACATGGGACTGGGAGATAATAGTTATTACAGAAACACAGCTGAGGGAGGGGCAGGACTGTCAACTCATTATTTCAAGTTAGAGAGACTGCAGGAAGCATCGAAGGGAGGCAAGAGAGGACGCTTGGTGGTGGATTGCATGTGTCACCACATCAGTACTTAGAGAGAATATTCTGTGGGATTATCCAGTGAAGCCATCTTAGTAGAAATGAGAAATAAGAATTGGTCATCACTCTGACACGATTGTCCTACTGATCCCAAATAGTCAGAGGCAGACTAAGGAACAAATATGTCGGGAGGTCTCAAATATCAAATATAATAATAGGCCTGTTATGGTAGGGTTTTTTGAACTTTCCAAACCTAGACTGGGACTGCCAGTATTCAGCATTTGCAAGGGAGGAATTTGGTAATTGCGTTCCAGCAAACTCCCAGTCAATATGTAAATGGCCCGAAAACAGAAATAGGCAAAACCTGACCTCCCCTTGGGAAACAAGGTAGGGAAAGGGACTGAGGTTAGTGGGAAAGCATTTTGCCAAAGTGACACCAGTTCTACTAGTGTGAAAACAGCGATGGAAAAGGACAGGGCTGGTTCACAGGTTCAAGTTATAAAATGGGGCCAGACTAATCTTGATCGTATTGGGCAGGAACTTTCAAAAGGTGAGTGGGGAGGCTATTTACAGGGAAAGGGAAGTCTAGCAAGTGAGAATATTTTAAAAGTGAGATAAATTGAGCGATCAGCGCCAGCATGTACCTGTTTGTGTGCAGCTCAATGCTGACAGCATTCGGAAACATTGGCTGTATAGTGAAGGTCTGGTCAAGGAAAAGGGGGCAGGTCAGGTATAGCCAGCTGGATCAAGGGAATCCCTGAGGATCAGAGGGGCTGTAGGAATACACTTTGGGTAGAAATCAGGAATGCAGAAAGGGGACATGAAATAGCGTCGGCAGAGAAGGATAAGGATAATCCAAAAGTGATTGTATAAAATATTATAAGTAAACGAGTACCTCAGAACAAAATAGAGGCCCTTAAAAATCAATGAAGAAATTCATGTGTGGAACTGCAGGATATTTACTAAGACCCTAAACATATTTTTCACTCCAGACTTACTGTGGAGAAAGACTGGGGAACTCAGGGAACAAGAGTAATATGTTAGACCACAATTGGAGTTCTCTGTAATTCCAGTCACCCTGCTATAGGAATGATGCTATGAAACTTGAAAGTGCTCAGAAAAGATTCACAAGATGTTGCCAGGGTTGTTGCTGAATAAGCTCGGATTATTTTCCCTGGAGCATCGGAGACTGAGGGGTGACCTGACAGAGGTTTATATAAACATGAGATGTATGGATTGGGTAAACATTCAAGGTCTTTTCCCAGGGGTTGGGGAGCCCAAAACTAGAGGGCATAGGTTTAATGTTAGAGGGGAAAGGTTTAAAAGGGATTGACGGGACAGCTTTTTCATGCACATGGTGATGCGTGTGTATGGAATGAGCTGAGAGAGAAAGCAACAGACACTGATACAATTACAACATTTAAAAGGTATCTGGATGGGTATATGAATAACAAGGGTTTTGAGGTACATGGGCCAAATGTTGGGAAATGGGATGGATGAATTTAGATCTTCTGGTCAGCATGGATGAGTTAGACTGAAGGCTCTGTTTCCATGCTGTTCATCTCTATGACTTGAAAAGAGTGTATGTTTTAGAAGAGGTGGTGCTGGAGGTTTTAAAACACAAAGGTATGGAAAGCCCTAGGACCTCATTAAGTGTATCACTGCACATTGTGTGATGCTAGGGAAGAAATTGTGGGACCCCAAGCAAAGGTATTTGTACAATTGACAGCCATGTGTGATGTGCTGGAAGGTGGAATCGTGGACAGTGAAGGAGGTTTGCTACGATTACAAAGGGATCTTGATGATATGGGTGAATGGGCTGAAAAACTGTAGAGGGAATTCAATCTGAATAAATGTGAGGTAGTGCATTTGGGAAAACAAACAAGAGTAGAGCTTATACAATTAATGTTCGGGCCTCGGTTAGGGTTTTAGAGCAGAGGGACCTCCGGGTTCAGGTACATAATTCTTGACGTTTGCATCACAGGATGGATAAGACAGTGCTTGGCATGCCTGACTATCGCTCAGTCCATTGAGTGGAGGATTCGGGACGTCATGTTGAGATTGTGCAGACATTTAGGAGGCCTGTTCTGCACTACTCTGTCCAGTTCTGGTCGCCCAGTTATAGGGAGGATATTATTAAGCTGCAGGGCATTCAGAGGAGATTTAAAAGAATGTTGCTGGGTATGGAAGGCTTGAGTTCTGGAAAAATGCCTATCCAGCCAGTCTTTTTGCACTGGAGCCTGGAGGATGATAGATGACCTGATGGAAGTATATGAAAAGGATGAGGGATATAGATAGAGTTAATGGCAGTTGCCTTTTCTGCAGGAAGTGCGAGTCTCAAGTGGAGGGGCCGAATTTTTAAGTTGAGAGGATGGATATGTTAACAAAAAAGACACTGGGGCAAATTGTTACACAGAGGGTGGTTTGAGTATGGAAAGTACTTCCTGACGAAAGGGTGGATGTGGGTACAATTACAATGTTTAAAAGACATTTGGTTAAGTACGGGAATAGGGAAGGGTTAGAGGCATATGGGCCAGCAACAGGCAGCTGAGATGGGTTTAGTTTGAAATCATGTTTGGTGCCAACTGAAGGGTCAGTTTCCATGCTGTTCAACAATGACAAGAATATGGTTTTGTTCCATTATTTAAGAAAGGCTGCGATGGAAAGCCATGGAAGTAAACACCAATTAGCCACATGTTGGTGGTAGAAGTGATTCTGCCAGAGAGGAGTTACATGCATCTTGAAAGGCAAGGATTGATGAAAGATAGTCGGCACAGCTTTGTGTTTACAAAGTCAGGTCTCAATAACATGATTGCTTTCGTTGAAGTGGTGACCATACATTGTCTACACCAACGTCAGAAGGGCCTTTGACAGGGTTTATCATGAGATACTGGTGAGTAAGGTTAGTTCACATGGGATTAGGGAGAGCTCACCAACTGGATACAAAATTGGTTTGACAGGATGATACAGAGAGTGGTGGGAGAGAGTTGTTGTTCATACTGGTGGCCTGTGACCAGCGGTGTGATATAAGGATCGGGGCTGGGTCCACTGATGTACATCATCTACATAAACGATTTGGTTGAGAATATAGGAGCCATTGTTTGTAATTTTATGGATGGTCAAATTAATGGTGTAGTGGGCAGTGAATACAGTTATCAAAGGGGATCTCGACCAACTGGGCCAGTGGGCCAAGGAATGAACGATGGAGTTGAATTCAGATGTTGGATTTTGTTAAGACAAATCAGGATAACTAAACAGTTAATGGCAAGGCCCTGGGCAGTGTTGTCGAACAGAGAGAGACCAAGGGCTGCAGTTACATTGTTCCTTGGAAGTGGCAATCACAGGTGGACAGCTTAGAAAAAGCAGCATTTGGTAAACTTGCCCTCATTGGCCATCACTTTGCTATATGAGTTGGAGATATTTGTAACATTGTCCTAAATATTTCCCTTGGGCAGAGGAGGCTCTTGGCTGAACTTTTCAAGGTTTATAAAATCTTGCGGACCCTGAGTAAGGTGAAAATCCGAGGGGAGGTGAGTCCAAAACTAGACGGTATCAACGGGAGGTGAGAGAACAAGGATTTAAAGGGGGAGCTGAGGGGCAACATTATCCACAGAGGATGGTGTATAGATGGAACAAACTGCCAGGGCCACATGGGAGAAACAAGAACAATTACAACATGGAAAAGGCACTTGGACAGGTACATGGAGAGGAGTAGGTTTGAAGGGATATGGGCCACACAGGCTGAAGCGATTCGTTCAGTTTGGTAAACCTGGTCAGTACGGACTAGTCGGACTGTAGGTTTTGTTTCCGTGCTGCATGCCTCTGTCTCCAGTTACTGGAGGAGGAGACGACCGGGATAAAGCATGTTATAGACACTAAAGCAAGTTACAGCGATAGGGATGGTAGACTGGAATACAGTACGTTTCAAATACATGGAGGGACGATTGAAAGGGAAGGGAGGAGGTTACAGGGGCTGGAACTGATGTAGGAATTACACATTTTTGAAGACACTGGTCAATGAGACATGACGTAGTTACAGTTTTGGAGAGGGAGCGCAGAACAGAAAGATCCCAGGCAGCAGTCCCACCCTCTCGTGGGAGGCCTGCTTTCCCCTTTGCTATACTGATGCTCACTAAGACAGTACAGGTCTGGATCAATAACGGTGACAATCCCGATGCTGACTCAGTACAAAGTAAGTTAAAGTATTGGCGGAGATTGAGCCTGGGTTGTGTCTGTACTGTGCTCCCCCTCCAGCGCTGTATCTGTGTCATGTATTGTTAGCCAATGTTTGGAGCCCTCTCATTGCTCTCTGCTCTGTGCATGTGAGTGATCTTACCTCACTGCAGGATTTGTTGAAGGCTCCAGATCTCCCTGCACTTTGAAAATGGTTGGTCAGCAAGAGACACAATGAGATGATGGACGAAACACCCAGCAGCTGGGAACGCTACTGCGTCAAGAACTTCCTGAGTACCAGGAGACTGAGAGATAGACCGATTGGGAAATTAGACATATGCAGGAAGGGTTACACAGGGAGAATGATACTGTATCCCACAGAGATCTGCAAAAAAACAGTCTCCATCCCTGGCCTGTGCTGCTGTGTCCCTCTGGAGTGGAGAATTCTGTTGGCTCAGGATGTGGAGTAGCTGCAAGAGTGAGGCACACTAACAGAGACTGCAGTTAGACCCACACAGTGAGGGAGTCCACATGGAGAGATAAAGAGTGATATCACCAGAGTTCAGGATGATTTCAAGATCAAACAAATATGTAGGAAAAACGGGTTTAGCTTCATGACGCACTTCATGATGTATCAATGCTCAGGGATGAGCAACCGGTGAGCAGGTGAATTGCTGGCCTAATAGTATTATTGCTAGAGCATGTATGCCAAACCTCAGCGAATATTCTGTGGAGGCAGGTGTCAATCCCACCATCAGAAATGGAGAAATTTGAAATCAATAACTAAAAGAAAAGGTCATTAACGGTCGATAAATACATATGAAACCATTGCTGGTGTACGAAAAAAAAAGCCCAAACACTTGTCATTTCAAGAATGTCATCTGCCCATCCTCACATGGTCTGCACGACATCCCCACAGCAAAGTGTTTGCCACTCAATGACCCTCTGAAATGGCCAAGCACGTTACTCAGCTCAAGGGCAGCTAAGGCTGGTCAAGAAAGACTGGTCAGCCAGAGACACCCACATCCCATACCTGAGTTTAAAAAAATAATCCATTGGCATGGCCCCACTGGAACTGTACTGTGGCCAGTGTCCTGACCAGTCATGTCAGTAGGTTTATGGACAGGACTTCAAACTGACAGAGAGGATGCAAGGACTTGATTCAGGTGAAAGGAGCTTTCCAAATCCACAGAGGAAAGGTGAAGTATGGGAGAAGCATGGGAATGTGACTGAAGACAAGCAGAAAGGAACAGGATGGGACAGAGTTTAATGAAAATTGTACATCAGGAAATCGGCTTGTGACAGGAAATTGTGGGAAAGAGTAAATTATGGTTTTTTTTGGAATGGGTAATGTCTCTTCAATAAGGGAGATTGATTTGTGACACAGAGATAAAAGATTTAGACACCATTGTGACGTGGTTACAGGGCGAACAAAAGTTGGACATAAGTATTCAATGGGTCACAACCTTGCGGAAACTCAGGCAAAATGGGTAATGCTAACAATAATGGATAACAAAGGCATTACAGAGAAAGCATTTGGCATCAGATCATGAAGTAGAGTCAGTCTGAATGTAAATTCTGGCTACGACTTGCCAAGGACACAAACAGCAGAACAGTTTTAGCCACCGAACTGCATTCCGTTGCTCATCACTGCATTAAACAGGAACTCCTTGTAATTTTTTTACAAACACATTGTGATAATTTTGGGAAACTTCAATATTCCCATAATCTGCACAGTCACACTGACAACAGTGATACTGGAAGAGGAGTTCAAAGAATTTTTTTTCAGTGTTTCTTTGAATAACAAATTGTGCAACTGGCTGGGGACGTAACTATCTCAGAGCGATCGTTGCGTGATGAAACTTAGTGAATGAGTAATGTCACCTGGAGAGATCCTCTGGGAAATTGTGATAAAGTGCAGTTTAAAGAAATACAAAGTTTTAAAGTGAATCGCAGAAAGGACAAGCTACAACTAGAACCAAAAACAGCCAATTACATGGGTTTGAGAGGAGAACTGACCAAGGTAAAGAAGCGAAACAGACTGATACATGTACCTGTATAAGAACAGTGGAAAACATTTGCAGCAACAGTGTAAAACACCCAATAAAGGGACATTCTATTGAAACAGACAAAACCTCAGCAAGAAATTCCCACTGGCCCCTCATTCAGGACAAAATGGATCATATTAGAGTATGAGGCTGAAAAGATAAACAAAAAGTACTTAAAATCCTGAAGTGAGAGTGTGTTTTAGGAGTAAGTTTTAAAGGGATTGCAAAGGGTCTGCTCGCAGAAGGAGGGCAGTGGGAAGGGGAATCAGTGTCAGGGTTTAATGTCACAAAAGGAACAGGGAGAAGTGAAGGTGCTGGAGGAGGTAAGAATGTTATAGAGAGTGGTCAGGGCCTGAACATTGTTACAAAGCCAGTGTGGATTGCTGCAGCTGGAGGTATTTGCAGAGATAGGGAGGGACATATGTATTCTTATTTATTCATTCATGGGATGTGGGTGTCTTGCTAACTACCCAGAGTACTGGTCAGGGTCAGCCATACTGCAGTGGGTCTGGAGTCACATGTTAGCCAGACCAGGTTAGAACGTCAGATATTCTACACAAGAGGAGGTCAGTGACCAGATGAGTTCTTCCCACTGATCAACAATGCTTTTATGGTGGCCTGACCAATGTCTTGTACAGATACAAGATGATGTCCCAACTCCTACTCTTAATGCTCTCCCCAATGAAGGTAACCATCCCAAACACCTGCTTCACCATTCTGTCTATCTGTAACACCACTTTCAAAGAACTGTGTACCTGTATCACTGGGTCTCTGACTGACAACACTACCCAGGGCCAGAACATTAACTGTATAAGTCCCACCCTGGTTTGTTTCACCAAAATGGCACACTTCACATTTATTTAATTAAACTCCATCTGCTATTCTTCAGCCCACTATCCCAGCAGGACTGTTCATCCTGTTGTATCACGGATAACCTTCATGACTGTCCACTTTACCACCAATTTCAGTGTCACTCAAAAATTTACTTACCAGGAAACCAATATTCCCATCCAAACCATTTATCCAAATGACAAACAACAGTGGACCCACTCCACTGCTGGTCACATGCCTCCAGTCAGAAAAACAACATGTCTCCCACCACCCTCTGTCTCCTACCATCAAGCCCAATTTCCTGTCCAGTTAACTACCTCTTCCTGAATGCCATATCCTTTTACACTGATCTGAGTTTATTAACCAGTTTACCATACGACATGCAGAACACAGAACAGTACAGAACAAGACCCTTCGGCCATGATGATATGTCAATCTTTTATCCGACCGTAAGATAAAAAAAAGGTGGCAGATAGACTTTAATTCAGATAAATGCAAGGTGCTGTATTTTGGGAAAGCAAATCTTAGCAGGACTTATACACTTAATAGTAAGGTCCTAGGGAGTGTTGCTGAACAGAGACCTTGGAGTGCAGGTTCATAGCTCCTTGAAAGTGGAGTCGCAGGTAGATAGGATAGTGAAGAAGGCATTTGGTATGCTTTCCTTTATTGGTCAGAGTATTGAGTACAGGAGTTGGGAGGTCATGTTGCGACTGAACAGCACATTGATTAGGCCACTGTTGGAATACTGCGTGCAATTTTGGTCTCCTTACTATCGGAAAGATGTTGTGAAACTTGAAAGGGTTCAGAAAAGATTTACAAGGATGTTGCCAGGGTTGGAGGATTTGAGCTCTAGGGAGAGACTGAACTGGCTGGGGCTGTTTTCCCTGGAGCGTCGGAGGCTGAGGGGTGACCTTATCGAGTTTTACAAAATTATGAGGGGCATGGAGAGAGTAAATAGGTAAAGTCTTTTCCCTGTGGTTGGGGAGTCCAGAACTAGAGGGCATAGGTTTAGGGTGAGAGGGGAAAGATATAAAAGAGACCCCAGGGACGACTTTTTCACACAGAGGGTGTTACATGTATGGAAAGAGCTGCCAGAGGAAGTGTTGGAGGCTGGTACAATTACAACATTTAAGAGGCGTTTGGATGGGTATATGAATAGGAAGGGGTTTGGAGTGATATGGACGGGTGCTGGCAGGTGGGACTAGATTGTGTTGGGATATCGGGTCAGCATGGACAGGTTCGACCGAAGGGTCTGTTTCCGTGCCGTACATCTCTATGACTCTAACTTCCATACCCTTCATTTTATTATCATCCATGTGCCTATCCAGAAGTATATTAAATGTCCCTAATGCATCTAATTTTACCGCCACCGCTGGCAGTGCATTCCACTCAGCCGCCACTCTGTATATAACGAACCTACCTCTGAGATCTCCCCTCAAGCATCCGCTAATCACCTGAAAATTATACCCCCTTGTAATAACTATTTATGTCAGGGTAGAAAATCTCTCTCTATTCTCTCTATGACTTTCGTCACCTTGTTCACCTCTGCCAAGTCACCCCTCACCCTTCTTCACTCCAATGAGAAAAGCCTTAGCTCCCTCAACCTTTCTTCATAAGACATACCCACCAGTCCAGGCAGTATCCTGCTAAATCTCCTCTTTACCCTCTCTAAAGCTTCCACATCCTTCCTGTAATGAAGGGACCAGAACTGAACACAATATTTCAACTGGGGTCTAACCAGGGCTCTGTACAGCTGCAGCATAACCTCAAAGGATTAAAACTCAATCCCCAAACTAATGAAATCCCACACAATATATTCCTTTTTAACAAGCGTGTCAGCTTGGGTGGCTACTTTGAGGGATCTAGGGACTTGGAACTCAGGATCCCTCTGTTCCTCCACACTGCCAAAGATCCTGCCTTTAACCCTGTGTTCTGCATTCAAATTCAATCTTCAACATAAATGACTTCACACTTTTCCAGATTGAACTCCATCTGCCATTTCTCCACCCAGCTCTGCATCCTGTCAATGTCTCGTTGCGACCTACAACAGACTACCACACTATCCACCACTCCAACATCCTTCGTGTCATTGGCAAGAATACAAACCAACTCTTCCACTCACACATCCAAGTTATTTATAAAATCACAAAGAGCAGAGGTCCTGTAACCTCTCCCTGCAGGAAACCACTGGTCACTGAGCTCCAGGATGAATTCTTTCCATCTGTCAGCACCTTCTGTCTTCTGTGGGCCAGTAATTCCGTATCCAGACAGACGGGTTTTCCTGTATCCCAGGCATCCGTACTTTCTGAATGAGACATAAAGGTGTTTTGTCACATTCTCAAAAGATTCAATAAGACATGTAAGGCATGACCTGTCCCTTACTAAACCATGCTGACTACCTCTAATCAAACTATGGTTTCCAAAAGAATAAAAATCCTGTCTCCCAGAGCCCTCTCCAATAGTCTGCAAACAACAGACAGAAGACTGACAGGTGTGCAATTCCCAGGATTATCCCTATTCCCTTTCCTGAGCAAGGGAATAATATTTTCCAGTCTCCAATCATCTGGTCTGACTCCAGTGGACAGTGAGGGTGCCCAGGTCATCACCAGGTGCGCAGCAATCCACTCCCTCGCTTCGTATAGTAACTTTGGACGCATCCAGTCTGGTTCAGCGACTTATCTGTCCTTATCTTTTACAAAATTCTCAGCACATCCTACTTCTTAACATCCACCTGTTCACCTACATCAGCCTGTTTCACGCTGTCCTCACAAACGAAAAGACCCTTCTCAGCAGTGAATACTGAGGCATAGTATTCATTAAGGACCTCCCGTACCTCCTGTGACTCCAGGCACAAGTTCCTTCCACTATCCCAGATTGGCCTTATCCTCACTCTGACCACCCTCTTGTTCCTCGCATAAATGGAAAATGCCTTTCAATTTTCCTTAATCCTTCCAAACAAAGCTTTCTCATGCCCCCCTCTAGTTGCGCTAAGTCCTTTCCTCGGTTCCTTCCTGGTACCATCAGAGAATCCCTACAGTGTGGAAATGGGCAATTTGACCCAAGAACTCCATATTCAACCCTCCAAACAGTATCCAACCCAGCCCCATTTCCCCACACTATTACTCTCCATTTGCCCTGTCTAATGCGACAAACCTACCCATCCCTGAACACTATGGGTAATTTAGCATGGCTGAGTCACCGAACATACAGATCCTTGGGCTGTGGGGGGAAACCGGAGCACCAGGAGGAACGCAGACACGGGAAGAATGTGCAAACTCCACACAGACGCCTGAGGCTGGAATGAAAATGGAGTCCGTGGTGCTATAAGTAAGCAGTGCTAACCATTGAGACACCGTGCTGCTCCATGTTCCCCTCTAGAAACCTGTCTGATCCTTGCTTCCTCAACCTTAAGTAAGCCTCCTTATTCCTCCTGACTAGATGCTAAAGTCCATGTGGACAACATTAACTGCTCTGTCTTCATCTATCTTTGGCCACATTCTCAAAGAGTCAATCCTGTTTGTGAAACACGGTTTCCCACTCACAAAGCCACGCTGATTATCTCGAATCAGTCCTTGCCTTTGTAAATATAAGGAGCTCCTTTATCTCAAAATCTCCCTCAACAACTTTCCCATCACTGGGCTCACGGGGCTGTAATTTCCTGGCTTTTCCCTGCAATCCTTAAGCGATGGAACAGCATTAGCCGCCCTCCAGTCTTCCAGTGTCTCACTGTGTCTGTTGATAATATAAACATGTCTTTTAGGGATACTGCAATTGCTTCCCTCGCTTCCCACAATATTCTAGGATCGACCCAATGAGCTACTGAGGATTGATCTACCTTTATTTGTTTTAAGATTCCATCACTTTCTCTTCTCTGGTGAGGATTCTTTCCAAGACATCGCTATTTAATTCCCCAAGTTCCCAAGCTTCCATGTCTTTCGCCACAGTAAATACTGAGAAGACTATTTTGTCTAATATCTCAACCATCTCCTCTGGTTCCAAACATGGGTGACCTTATTGATCTTTAAGGGGCCCTATTCTCTACCAAGTTACTCTTTAGCCCTTATTGAAACTTGTGCAAAGGCTTCTGATAATTCAAATACACCATATCCCCTATACCACTGCACCCCTCCTGCAAACTTACAATTCTACCATTTATATTCACACCAACAAATTAAATCCAACAGGTTCAAAAACAAATTCTCTTTTATCAAATGTGTTTCTAAGTGGGCAGTTATTGTATATTGACATATCCTTTCTAACAATTTCAGTCTGCTCCCGACGTACTGTCAGGCTAACACAATTTGCTTTCAGACTGACAGCAGAAAGGGTTGAGGGAGTTCTTGTTTATCAATCTGAAAAAGGTAGCTCACAGGGTCAGCAGGAAATAGAGAAGCCAAATCAAATGCTGCCATTTATTACAGAGGGAATGGAGTCTAAAAATGGGAAGGTCTAGCTAAATCTATGCAAGGTACAAGTCAGACCACACATAGAATATTATGAACAGTGTGAATACCCGAAGGAAAATATTGTCGCATTGGAGGCAGTCCAGAGAAGGTTCACTCGGCTGATCCTGGGAATGGAGGGATTTTCTAATGAGAAGAGGTGGAGGACGTGGAGGTTGAATCCATTGAAGTTTAGACAAAGAGGAAGAAATGGAATGAAACATCCAAGATTCTGAGGGGGTCTGATCGGGCAGATGCTGGGAAGTTAGTAAATAGAACAGTAGAGCGCAGCAGCAGGCCCAACGGCTCTCCACGTCTATGCTGTCCAAGATACTAATCTAACGCATATCATCTGCTTGCACATGGGTCCATATCCCTCTGTTCTCTGCCTGTTCATGTTTCTGTCTAAATCCCACTTCAAAACTTTACTCACATTTCTGCTTCTACGACTTCCCTCGGCAACATCTACGCTATGTAAAAAAAACTTGCCTCACATATCTCGTTTAAACTTCCTCTTTCTCACCTTAAACCTATGCGCTCCAGTATTTGAAACTTACACATTGGAAAAGAGATTCTGACTATCTACATTATTTATCCCTGTTCCAAATGTTATATTCCTGTACCTGGTCTCCTCTCGGCCTCTGATACTCTCACAAAACAATCCAACTTTGTTTAATTTCCTCTTATACCTAACACACCCTTAAAAACCCTTAAACACAGGTGACGTGCTGATAAACCCCTTTTGCACCCCCTCCAAAGCCTCCCCATCCTCCCTATTGTGTGGAGATGAGACCTGCACACAGTACTCCAAATCTGGCCAAACAAACGTTTTATAGAATCACAACATCAGATACAATCCTCCATACCCAACATTGCGACTGACGAATGATAGTACTCCATTTGCTTTCTTTCCCACCTGAAACACTTCTGTTGCCATTTTCTGGGAGTTACTGACTTGCACCAAGAGCCTTCTGTATATCAATATCCCTCAGTATGCTAACGTTCTTATTGAATTTGACATCATCTCACACTTGTCCAGATTAAACTCAATTTGCCATTTCTGTCTATCTCTCCAACTGTTCTGTAACCTCCTGCAGATGTTAATGAATCAGCGAAACAAGGGTTTTGTGTAAAAGGCAGGAAAGTAGAGTTGAACAGTATCAGAGCAGCCATGACCTGATTGAAGGACAGAGCATACTCGATGGGTCAAATGGCCTCATTCCTCTCCTAAATCTCATGGTCTGAGCACAAACTCAATATATCCTGCATAATATTATGTGTCTCTGCTCACAAAGCTCCGTCATAATGGGATTATTGGATTTTTATTAGTACACAGCATTTGATCTACAAATATGATATGATGTTATAGAAAACCATCTCACATACAATCCAGGATTCTATCCATCACAGCACTGATAGTCAGTGCTGTATCAGTCGGCATGGAGACCACTGTCACACACAGTTACTGTACTGCCCTTGCCATAAGTACATTCAAAGTCCTGACTGTAACTATATTGACATTCCCATCACTGTCTGGTGCCTACAAAATAATTCCTGCTAATGGTTGCTGCTGTTTGCTTGTTCTCAGCTCCACTTTTGATATTCAGATCCACATGACTGTCTCATTAATACATTAACCGCATTCTTCCTTCACAACCTGTTGGCTTATTGCCTAGTCTGCCTATTGGGACTAGACTGGGTTGGGATATCTGCTCAGCATGAATGGGTTGGACCGAAGGGTCGGTTTTCATGCTGCACATCTCTCCGACTCTATCCCAACAACCCTTCAGTATTCACTTCCCAGTGATGGTCATTCTGCAGCTAAATCTCCGTAATGACAGTTCCATCATATCTGTTCACTGTCATTCCATCTGTCTTATGGCGAATACAGGGAGTCATTCCTCAGTACTGGGGGGTTGAACAGATGGGTCGAGATTACAGAGATAGGGAGGCTTAGAGGACTGGAGGATGTTAGAGTTAAACAGAGTTACATCTGGTCAAGAATGTCAGAGGGACAAAGGGGTTTGGGGATTGGAGAAATTTACAGAGATAAGGGAGCTGGATTAGATTCTTGAGAGAGAGTTAGGGAAAGATGTAGGGAGGGGCAGGCAGACTGAGAGGCACAGACGGGGAATGAGTCCGGGAGAAGTGTATTGTGAATACTAACAGACATATGGAAGATTGTAGTGACTGAAGACGTTTACAGTTATAAGAAGGCTTCTCGGTTCTGAAGGTTACAACGATCAGAAGGCAATGGAGAATGCCAGGTTGCTGGGATGGAGACAGTTACACAGATGGGGAGGGTTGCATAAACTGAAAGAGGTTCCTGTGGTCGGGAGGGGTATGGTGTCGGGAATGAGGGTGAAATTTAACAAGATAGAGATCAAAGAATTGGGGAAGGATAAGGAGATTACAAATTTTTCACAGCTAAGGAAGGGTTGTAGGAGCTGGAGAAGTTTACATAGGTAGGGACCGTGGAGAGGTTAAAGACAAATACATTGACATGGAGGGTGGTATTGGTGGGAGGATCTTACAGGGAGAGACAGGGCTGTTAGGGTTTACCAGGATGAAGGAATTTAGTAGCTACTGCAGAAGTTTAGGAGTTAGGGTGTTAGGGATTGGAGAACCTGAGAGAGACAGAGAGAATGGTGTGAACTAGAGGAGATTCCAGACAGAGAAAGGATTATCGGGACTGGAGAATATTACAGAGATCACGAACACAGCATGGGCCAGGATTGATGCCTGCGATCCGCTGTGCTGTCGCATTGAGGACCAGTACAGAAGAGGTGAAAGCAGGACCATCACAAGATGGTGGAAATGAAACCTAGAATGTTGCTGTTCCTTGCCCAGCTCTGAATCTATGTCCTGTCTTCCGGGTCTGAATATAGAAATGTACTACCTTCACCCTGTGCTGTTTACTCTGAGTGATCTTACCGGCTGTATGATTTACTGAAGGCTCCAGATCTCCCTCTCTCTCTGGCTGACCAACCAGTTTCAATGAGGTGATGGATGAGACAGGAGTTAGGAACATCCTGATTACCTGTATGAGACAGAAATAGACAGAATGGGAAATTAGACTGATGCAATGAGGATAATTCATGCAGAGTGGCACTGAGTACAGCAGAGATCTCGAAAGTCCCAGTCTCCATCCCTTGCCTGTGCTGCTGCGTCTCTCTGAAGTGGACAATTCAGTTGACTCAGGATCTCAGACCATCTGTAAGAGGGAGAAATGCTGACGGGGGCAGAACATAGACCGATACAGCGAGGGATACCACATGGAGAGATACTGAGTGATATCACAGTATTAGACACTGTACTAACAGGGAATTGTTTGAATTTGTAACAAAGGCACTGGGATAATTGTGAGGGGATTCAGCCTTCCTATCTCATCATCTCTTTGGCGGTGGGTCACAGACGAAGCTGACTCTCTCCCACGCTGGGGCGGTGCGGATCCTGAGTTGGCTGGACAGACCGATGTTGCCTTCCACAGACTCTGTTACACTTGGGGCAGAAGGTGGCCATGGGAAGGGGGTGGGTGGGGCATTGGTGTGGTCACGCGCTCCTTGTGCTGTTTTCTCCTGGATTCTTATTTTTCCCCACACCAAGTCTCGAGGTGCTCGACACCTTCCCAATGCTCCTTCCTCACCTCAGACGGTCTTGGCCCAGGACTTAACGGATTAGATTAAGAAATGAAAAAAAAGCTATCAATTCTGAAGAAGCCAACGTTTAGAAATGTGGACACATTTGTTAAAGAGATCGCTCGGGAGTCTCCGAGCAGGAGGAGTGCAGGAGGAAGAGGAAACGTCAGCGTTTAAGCAGATGATCAGAACAGGGAGAATTGAGGGTGTTGGAGGTGGTGAGTGTATAACAGAGAGGAGCAAAGGCCTGAACAATGTTACAAAGCCAGTACGAATTGCTGCAGCAAGAGCTGTTTGCAGAGGTAGGGATGGACATTTGTATTTTCGTTGATTCATTCATGGCCTGAGGATGTCACCGGATGGACCAACATACATTACCCCACTGCTAATTGCCCAGAGGCAGCTCAGAGTCAGTCCTATTGCTGTGGGACTGGAGTCACATGTGAGCCAGATCAGGCAAGAATGCCAGATGTCCCTCTCTAATGGACAAACGTGAACAAGTTGATTTTTACCAGATAATCAACAATGCTTATTCGGTGGCCTCACTAATATCCATTACAGATACACCATGACATCCCAACTCCTACTCTCAATGCTCTGCCTAATGAAGGGTAACCATCTCAAATGCCTGCTTCACCAGCCTGTCTGCCCGTGACGTTATTTTCAAAAAACTGTGTACCTGAGTCCCTGTGTCACTGATTGACAACAGTACCCAGGGCCCGAACATTAATTGTACAAGTCCAGCCTGGTCTGCTTTACCACAATACAACATCTTGCATTTCTCCACCTGTTATTCCTAACCTCACTGACCCAACAGTAGTGTTGATTCCATTGTACTCTTCGATAACCCTCTTCACTGTCCACATTATCACCAATTCCAGTCTCACTCACAAAGTTGCTAACCATGACTCCTGTATGATCATCCAAACTGTTTATATAAAGGATGCACAACGGTGACCAACACCAAACCCCAGGGCACACCGTTGGTCACAGGCCTGCAGGTTGAGCGGCAACCCTGTATGAACATGCTCTGTCTCCTACCGTCAACCCGTTTTGTATCTAGTTAGTGAGCGCTCCCTGGTTATGTGTGATCTAAACTTACTAACCAGTCTGCCATGCAGAACCTTGTCAAAGGCCTTGATAAAGTTCATATGGACATCGTGTACTGCTCTGTTTTGATCACTTGTCTATCGCCACACTCACATTTGAGGCATGATTTCCCATGCACAAAGCCATGCTGACGATCGTTAATCTGTCCTTACCTTTCCAAATGCATGATGATCGTTTCCCTCAGAATGTCTTCCAATAACTTACCACCCCTGCATCAGTGTCACTGGTCTGTAGTGGCTGGTGATGAAAATATATCTCTGGGAGGCGCCCTGCAAATTTTCTCCCTCACTTCTCACAAGGCGCTGGGATACATCTGATCATGTCCCAAGGTTTTATCTAACCTTTATCATTTCAAGACATCCAGCACCTCCTTTTCTCCAATGTGAACTCTTTTCAAGACATCCCTATGTATTTTCCCAAGTTCTCGAGCTTCCATGTCTTTCTCCACAGTAAATCCGAACACAAAATATTTGTTCAGTATCTCACCGATCAGCAGTGATTCCACACAGACAGCCTCATTGACCTTTCAGGGGCCCTATTCTCTCACGAGCTAATTTTTAGCCCTGGTTGAAACTTGTCAAAATGCTTCTGAAATTTCAAATATCCCTCTACCGCAACTAGCCTCTCCGACACATCTATTCTGCCATTTATGGTCACACCAAAATATAGAATCCAACAGATTTAAAAATATTCACCTTTTATAAAATCATACATCTCCCATTGTTTCTAAGCATCCAGTTATCATTTATTGTCATATTCTTTATCGCACATTCTAGCACTTTCCCGACTGACTGTCAGGCTAACACCGTTTGGTGACAGACTGACTGCACAAAGGTTTTGGGAATCCTTGTGAATCAATCTGAAAAAGGTAACTTACAGGATCAGCAGGTCATAGAGAAGGCAAATCAAATGTTGCCATTTATTACAAAGGGAATGGAGTCTAAAAATAGGGAGGTCTTGCTAAAACGATGCAAGGTACAAGTCAGACCACACCTAGATTATAATGAACAGTATGTGTGCCCCAAGGAAAGACATTCTTGTGTTGGAGGCAGGCCAGGGAAGGTTCACTCAGCTGATCCTGGAGATGGTGGGATTTTCCAATGAGAAGAGGTGGAGTAGATTGCCCTTGAACCGAATGGGATTTTGAAGAATGGGAAAGAAATTGAAGAAACATCCAGGATTCTGAGGGGCTTTGACAGGTTAGATGCCGTGAAGTTAGAAACTAGAACAGTACAGCAGAGTAATAGGCCCTTCGGCCCACCATGACTGTGCTGACCATTGTGCTGTTCTAAACTAATCCCATCTGACTGCACATGGGCGATATCCCTCTATTCTCTGCCTGTTCATGTTTCTGTCTACGTGCCCTTCAAAACCTTGCTCTTATTTCCACCTCTCCCACCTCCTGAGCAGCTTCCACCCTCTCGGTAAAGACAACTGTTCTCATTCATCTCACTTAAAACTTCTCACTCTCACCTTAAACCAATGCACCCTAGTATTTGATATTTCTGCATTGGAAGGAGGATTCCAACTATCCACACTATTCACGCCTCTCCTAATGCTATATACCTGTACCAGGTCACCCCTCAGTCTCCGATACTCACGCAAAACAATCCAACTGCGTCCAACCTCCTTACAGTAAACACATTCTCATCCAGGCAACATTCTGCCAACCCTCTGTTGCACGCTCCCCAAAGCCTCCACATCCTTCCTGTAGTGTGACAACGAGAATGACACGCAATCTTCCAAACATGGCCGACTGAAGTTTCATTCAGTCACAACATGACATGCAAACGTCTGTACTCAATACTGTGACCAATGAAGGGAAACCTACCATACTCCTCCTTTACCACCACATCCTACTGTGTTGTTATTTTGAGGGAGCTATGGATTTGCTTCCAATGTCTCTCTGCTTATCAATGTTTCCAACGAGTCAATTAGTGTACTTCTCTCTTCCGTTTGGCTTCATAAATGCATCACTTCACACCTGTCCCGATGAAATTCAATTTGTCACATCTCTGCCCAGCGTTATAGCTGATCTACATACTGCTGCAACCTTTAACACTCTTCCTCACTATCCACAATTCCCCGAACTATCCCTAATCATTACATGCCTTTCCAAATGTCATCTGCAAAATTACCACTCAAACTGCTGACCTTTTCATCTGAATCACAGATATAAATTACACACAGACATCGCAGTGGATCCTTGTGAAACAGCATTGGCCACAGATGTCCAATCAGAAACTGACCACTCCACATACCTCTGTCTACTATCACCAAGAAAATATTGCAACCAACTTAACAACGAGCATGGATTGTGATTTGATCTTCCAGATCCCCCTTGCTATTTGGAAGCAGTCCATTCAAAATGACTCTATATTTTGATTCCCAGATTAAATTGGCTGTCTCACTAATGCACTGACTGCGTCCTTCCTTCACCACAAAACGGGACCTTGTTTGGTTTTTTGCTGATCATGACTAAATCCCTACAACCCCTCAATAATCACATTGCTGTCATGATCATTCTGCAGCCACACCTCCACAATAACAGTTCGATCATATCTGTTCCCTTCAGTTAATGCTGTCATTCCATCTGCCTTGTTGCAAATGCATGGCGTGTGTCACCGAGTGAGGGCCTTTGAGGGATGGTTAGAGGTCACAGAGTAGGAGAGAAGTTTGGGGGCAAAACAATGTTGCAGGGTTAAACATAGTTATAGTTGCTACAGAATGTTCGCAGGAGAAAACATTTTATTTTTTGGAGGAAGTTAGAGAGATAAAGCGTCTTTGATTAGACTTCAGAGATAGGGATGTGTGTTGGGTTGTGGATCGTTATATGGTCTATGTTGATCAGGGCGTAGAAACATTCACAGGATTCCAGGATGTCATAATTTAACAACAGTTGTGGGATCTGGAGAATATCACAGCGATAGGGAGGATAGTATGGACTGGAGAATATTACAGGGAAAGGGAGGGTGGAATGGACTGTAGAATGTTGCAAACACATGGCAGATGATATAGACTGGATAATGTTGCACGGATAGGGAGGAAGTTGTAGACTGGATAAAGCTAGAAGGAGAGATGATTTAATGCACTGGAAGGTATGTCAGAGAGAGATACGACAGGGATACGACAGGGATAGGGAAGATACGACAGGGATAGGGAAGCTTGTAGATACTGGAGGAGAGAGTCGTAGAGAGGCTTGTGAGAGACCAGATTCACTTATGAGCATAGGATGTACTGCAGTGAGCGGAGCCTTTTGCAGATATAAACGAGAACACAATGGCCAAAAAGCAATCACACCAATACATAGGTATATAGGAACTGAAGGATGTGAAGAGATTACACAGGCTAGGAGTCTTGTATGCAGTGGAGGAGATTAAACTGATAGGGATGGTTTTAGAGACTCAACAATGTTCAGAAATAATGGGAGTTGCAAAGGTAAGAGCAGGTTTCAACAATTCGGAGGATATAGACCTGAAGGAGCTTTGACAGATAGCGATGGTACAGTAACGGGAATTGGAGTGGCTTATCTTTCAGAAGCAATTCATCAGGACTCAAAACAGCCTGTTTGACATATGCATTATCTCTCGACCATTCATCAGACAGCGCTGCAAATATTTCACTGGCTCTGCCTACTAGCTTAGACTGAACTAGCATTACCCAGAAGACCTCGGGCCACTCTCTCTGTCTATGCAATTATTCAAATGAAATACAGAGTTCCTTGACAGTACAGTCACAGGTAGTTAGGATAGCAAAGAAGGTGCTTGGTATACATTCCTTTATTGTTCAGAGTATTGAGTCCAGGAGTTGGGAGGTCATGTTGCCGGTGTACAGGACAGTGGGGAGGCCACTTTTGGAATACTGCATGCAACTCTATTCTACTTCATATCGGAAGGATGTTGTGAAACTTGAAAGAGTTCAGAAAAGATTTACAAGAATGTTGCCAGGGATGAGCTATAGGGAGAGTTTGAACAGGTGATGGTTGTTTTTCCTGGAGAGTCGGAGACTGAGGGTGACCTTATAGAGGTTTATAAAATCAAGACGGGTATGGATAGGGTAAATAGACAAAGTCTTTCTCCTGGGGTATGTGTTTCCAGAATTATAGGGCGAGGTTTAGGGTAAGAATAGAAGGATATATAAGAGAACTAAGGGACAACTTTTTCACGTCGAGGACAGTGTATGTATGGAATGAGCTGCCAGAGGAAGTTGTGGAAGCGAGTACAACTGCAACAGTTAAAAGGCATCTGGATGGGTATATGAACAGGAAGGATTTAGAGGGAGATGGGCCGGGTTCTAGCAGGTGGGACTACATTGGGTTGGGATATCTGATCTGCAGGATGGGACCATGAATGGGTTGTGGAACCTGGAGGATGTTATGATTTGAACCACCTGTAATTTTTGATTGGATCTTTCAGCCAATCTTACAGATGGTACAATTGCAACATTTAAGAAGCATTTGGATGGATATATGAATAGAAAGGGTTTGGAGGGAGATAGGCCAGGTACTGGCAGGTGGGACTAGATTGCGTTGGAATATCCTGTCGGCATGGCTGGGTTGGAATGAAGGGTCTGTTTCAATGCTGTACACCTCTATGACTGTAAGATTGGCTGAATGGTCCAATTGCCTGTCGTTCAAATCATAATATCCTCCGTGTTCCACAAGCCATCCCCTGTCCCATCTTGCAGGTTCAATGAATCCCGGAACCTCTAACCTTCTGCAAGTCCCACGTCCCTTCCGACATTTGTACCATCCTCCAGGATCTGCAGCTCTTCATACGTCTGAACACGGCCCAGACTCTCCAACTTCTCCTTCCTCTGCAATGTTCCCCAGAAGAGCACTGGAGGATGGTGGGGGTTACAGAGATATGGAGGGACATCAGGACGGGAGGATATTGCAGACATTAGGAATATAGGGACTCGAGGAGGTTTCACAGTTTATGAGTGTTGTAGGGACTGGAGAAACTTACAAAGATAGGGATAGTTTTAGATTGGAGGATTCTGCAGAAAACCTTTACGTGGTTAAAGACAGGATTCTTAGCAGCGTGCAGGAACAAAGGGATCCTGTGTCCATCAGGTTCCCACCCAAGTTGACAGGCTGTTAAGAAGGCGGATGGTGTGTTGGCTTTCATTAGCAGGGGGATTGAATTTAAGAGCTGTGAGATTTTGCTGCAGCTCTACAGAACCCCAGTTAGACCACACTTCGAATATTGTGAACAGTTCTGTTCGCTTCATTATAGGGAGGACGTGGAAGCTTTAAAGACAGTGCAGAGGAGATTTAGCAGGATGCTGCCTGGACTGGAGGGCATGCCCATACAAGGTAGGTTGTGGAAGCTAGGGCTTTTCTGATCACAGCGAAGGAGGAAGAATGGTGACTTGTTAGAGGTGTACAAGGGAGGCATAGATAGAGTTGGTAACCGAGACTACTTCCCATGGCGAAATGGCTATCACAAGGGGACATAAGTTTAACGTAATTGGCAGAAGGTTTAGATTAGATATCAGAGGGATATGGGCCAGGTGCTGGCAGGTAGGACTAGGTTGGGTTGGGATATCCTGTCGGCATGGAAGGAACTGGTACGTTATTTACACAGAGTGTGGTGGGTGCGTGGAATGGACTGCCAGCCATGGTAGTAGATTCAGACACATTACAGACATCTAAGTAACTCTTGGATAGGCACATCAATGATAGTAAAATGTAAGGTATGTAGGTTCGTTTCATCTTCAGAGTAAGATAAAAGGTCAGCACAATATTGAGGGCGGAAGGGCTTGTACTAGAATGTGCTATTCTATGTTCTCAATAGCAAGGGTTATGATGGCAGCAAGAGGTTTCGGGAAGTGGGAGAGGATGCGATCTGAATGAAGTGACACAAATAGGAGGCGTTGCTAAAGTTGTATGAGGTAACAGAGACAGCAATGGTCTGATCTGGAGCAGATGAGCAGACTGGGAGAATTGTGGGGACTGGAGGGGCTTTCACAGGGAGGGAGGAGCATAGAGCCACAGGAGGTTACAGAAATGTGGAGAGCTGTCGGGCCTACAGGAGGACATGGAGATGGGGAGGTTGGGAGGAATTGAGCAGTTTACAGGGATAAGGATGTTGGTAGGATGGGGTGTTTTACACAGACAGGAATGTTTCGGGTGAATGGAGCTGAGTACAGAGATAAAGTGGGTTGTACAGATTGGAAAAACAAATAGACGTATGGAGGGTAGTCGTGACTGAAGATGTTTATAGACACAGGAAGGCTTAGGTTCTGCAGGTTATTTAGATAAAGAGGGTGTGGAATCAGACAGATTCTCCAAGTGATAAAGACAGCAATTTTGGTTGGAGACAGTTTCACAGATTAGGAAGCATTAGTAACCTCCTCCATTTTGGTCAGAGTGGGAAGGGTTGGAGGGGAGGGTGATGTTTACACATGGAAGAGCTGGAGAAGATTGTGGAAATGAGTAGATGGATGGAGACACTGGAGGAGCTTACATTGACAGGGTGGGTGCTGGCAATGAAAAGATATCACATAGATAGTGGGTCTTGTAGGAATTGTATTGAAAGAGTCACAGGCATTGGAATGACTTCTACAGATTGGGAGTATTACAGGGACTGAGAGGATTGTAGGGTCTCCACAGATTGTTCGTGTCTTTACGAATATGTAGATACGGAAATCTTAAACCCAATACATGCAGTCTTCATTTCAAGACCAGAGCCTTATTATCCCTCATCAGCCAAGGATCCCTAACCCTGCCAGCTTTTCCCTTTATCCCAATGGGGCATACTGGTCCTGGATTCTAGAGATCACACTTTGAAAAGCCTCCCATTTGCTAGTTGTTCCTTTTCCTTCAAACAGACTCACCCAATCGATTAGAATCATAATGTGGAGGTGCCGGTGTCGGACTGGGGGTGGACAAAGTTACAAATCACCCAACACTCGGTTCCAGTCCCACCGGTTTATTTGAAAGCACTAGCTTTCAGAGCACTGCTTCTTCATCAGGTGGTTGTGGAGCACAATCCTAAGGTACAGAATTTATAGCAACAGGATGGCAGTGTCATGAAATATAAAATCAAACAAATTTAGTTTAAGCCTTTCATCTGTTACAGTGATCACCAGCGCTTCCAAAGCGAGTTGGATTATAACTGGGCGTTGTGCAATTTTAATTTCACGGCATTGACGCTGGCCAGATCCTGCAGAATGACCCCAAACCTGGCCCTGTTCTACTTTTCCTCTTCAATCTGTGGAGCTGCTGATCTTTTTCCATAACTATGTTAAAACGAAGACAGTTGTGGGCACTGGACCCAAAGTGCTATCTGAATGACACTTCAGTCACTTGTCCGACCACGTTTTCTGAGGGGAGGCCCAGTGTTGCACCCGCCTGAGTAGAGTAGGGCCCTCTGCATATTGATTTAGGAACCTTCCTTGGACACATTTGAAAAATTGCCCTCCGTCCAGTTCTTTTTATACTCAGTCAATACAGGAAATATTAAAATCTCCAGCCTGCACTCTTCTATTATTCCTATAGTTATCTGCAATCTGTCTACACAGCTGCTCCTCTGGTATCTGTTGGGTCTACAACAGTCTACAATACAGTCCCAACAAAATTACCACCCCCCTTCTTTTTTCTAACTTCTAACCATGTGGAATTTTAAATGAACATATGTTTTATAAATTGGAAATAACAATCCATAAATTAGTATTGATAAAAATCCAAAAACTTGACCTTCAGAGAAAGACAACAGTTCACTCTCATGTGGTCTGCACGACATACCCACAGCAAAGTGTTTGCCTCTCAATTACCCTGTGAAATGGGCGAGCCAGCTGCTTAGCTCAAGGGCAGCAAGGGATGGGCAATAAAGGCTAGTCAGCTAGAGACAACCACATCCCATACCTGATTTTTTTAAAAATCCATTCAGATTGGTCCCAGCACAGTTCCAGTGGAACAATTTCCTGGCCAATCACGTTGGTAGATTTATGGACAGGGCTTTAAACTGACAGAGAGGATGCAGGGACAGGCTTCAGGTGAAAGGAGCTTTCCAAATCCAAAGAGAAAACGTGAAGCATCAGAGCAGCGTGGGAATGTGACTGAAGACAACAGAAAGGAACAGGATGGGACAAAGTTTAACTAAAACTGTAGATCAGCAAATCCATTTGTGACAGGAAATTGTGGGAACGAGTAAATTATGTTTTTGATTAATGGACAAAGTCTATGCAACAAGGTTGATGGATTTGTGACACAGAGATAAAAGGGATTTAGACACCAGAGAGATGTGGTTATCGGGCGAACAAAAGGTGGAACGTCAATATTCAATTGTTCACAACCTTGTGCAAATTCAGGCAAAATGGACGAGGCGAACAATAATAGATAAGAAAGGCATTACAGAGAAAGCATTTGGCCTCAGATCATGAAGTAGAGTCAGTCTGAATATAAATTCTGGCCACTACTTGCCAAGGACACAAGCAGCAGAACAGATTTAGACCACCCAACGAACAGCATTTCATAGCTCGTCACTGCAATAAATAGGAATTCATTGGAATTTTTAATACAGGCATGGTGAACATTTAGTGAAACGTCAATATTCGCAAAGTCTGGGACAATCACACTGACTACAGTGATATTGGAAGAGGAGTTCAGAGAATATTTTTCAGTGTTTCTTAGAATAACACATTGTGCAACTGGCGAGGGACGTAACTGTCTCAGAGCGACTGTTGTTTGATAAAACTTAGTGAATGAGTAACGTCACCTGGAGAGATCCTCTGGAAAATTGTGATAAAGTGCAGTTTAAAGAACTATAAAGTTCTAAAGTGCAAAATTAGTGGATAGAATATTTTCACCAGCGGGTGTACCTCAGGGATCTGTGCAGGAACTATTGAACATTATTAACTCGGATGTGAAAGCAGAACGTATCAAGAGTAGGTTTACAGATGACATGAAAAGTGAGGGTGTTGTTCACAGTGAGGAGGATGGTCTCTGTCTGCAGTCCAATGTCGATTGGATGATAATCTAAGCAGAGTTTAGTTCTGATCGAAGTGAGGTAATACTCTGTGGGAGGTACGATAAGCGAAGGACAGACATAATGACCGGTAGGTCCTTGCGGAGTACTGAGGAATACAGGGACCATGGTGGACAAGTCCATAGATCCCTGAAGGTGTCAGCACAGGGAGACAGGGTGGGAAAGGCATCTCAACTGGGAGCGGGAGAGGGACCCATATCCTGGTGGGGTGAATTGCTAGAGCTGCTTGAGAGGATATAACCTAGTCTGGCAGGGTGTTGGACCTTAAATAGATGTAAGGTCAGAAAGAAGATTGAGGCTGGTACACAAGTTAAAGACGGCAATTTCAGCAGACAATGCAGGCAAAAACATAGCAGGAAATGAGGGAAAACTGATGATTAACCTGCATTTATTTCATTGCAAGGGGCCAGACAGCTCAGGAAGATGAACTCAGGGCATGGATTGGAACATGGGACTGGGATATTATAGTTATTACAGAAACACAGCTGAGGGAGGGGCAGGACTGGCAGTTCATTGTTTCAAGGTAGAGATGCTACAGGAAGGGGAGGCAAGAGAGGACGTGTGGTGGTGGGTTTTGATTGCATGAATCATCCTAGCAGTACTTAGAGAGGATATTCCTGTGGGATCGCCCAGTGAAGCTATGTTAGTGGAACTGAGAAATAAGAATGGGTCATCACTCTGACACGATCGGCCAGCTGACCCCGAATAATCTGTGGCAGACTGAGGAACAAATATGTCGGGACATCTTAAATATCAATCATAATAATAGGGCTGTTATGGTTGGGGTTTTTAAACTTTCCAAACCTAGACTGGGACTGCCAGTGTTCAGTGTTTGCAAGGGAGGAATTTGGTAATTGTGTTCCAGAAAACTCCCAATCAATATGTAAATGGACTGAAAAGAGAAAGGGGCAAAACCTGACCTCCACTTGGGAATTACGGTAGGGAAAGGGACTGAGATGTGAGTGGGAAAGCATTTTGCCAAAGGGACCACAGTTCTAGTAGTTTCAAAACAGCTTTGGAAAAGGACAGGCCTGGTCCACAAGTGCAAGTTATAAAATGGAGCCTGACCAATCTTGATCGTATTAGGCAGGAACTTTCAAAATGTGATTGGGGAAGGGAATTATTTACAGGGAAAGGGAAGTTTGGCAAGTGAGAATATCTTAAAAGTGAGATAATTTGAGCGTTCAGTGCCAGCGTTTTCCTGGTTGTGTGCAGGTCAATGCTGACAGCATTCGGAAACACTGGCTGTCTATTGAGGGTCTGGTCAAGGAAAAGGCGGCACATGTCAGGTATAGCCAGCTGGATCAAGGGAATCCCTGAGGATTTACAGGGGCTGTTGGAATACATTTTGAATAGAAAACAGGAATGGAGAAAGGCTAAATGAAATAGCCTCAGCAGAGAAGGAAAGGGGAATCCAAAAGTGACTGTTTCAGTATATTAAGAGTGCACAAGTAATTCAGGACAAAATTGTGTCCATTAACGATCAATGAGGCCATCGATGTGTGGAACTGCAGGATATTTGCTAGGATCGTAAACTATTTTTTCACTGCAGAACGTCATGCGCAGAAAGACTGGGGAACTCAGGGTACAAGAGTAATACATGAGACCACAATTGGAGTTCTCTGCAATTCCAGTCTCTCTGCTACAAGAAGGATGTTGTGAAACTTGAAAGAGCTCAGAAAAGATTAACAAGATATTGCCCGGGTGTTGCTGAATAAGCTGGGGTTACTGTCACTGGAGAATTGAAGACTGAGGGATGACCTTACAGAGGTTTATATAAACATGAGCAGTATGGATAGGGTAAGCATTCAAGGTCTTTTCCCAGAAGGTGGGGAGTCCAAAACTAGAGGGCATAGGTTTAAGGTTAGAGGTGAATGGTTTACAGAAGGACTGAAGGGACAGCTTCTTCACACACATGGTGATGTGTGTATGGACTGGGCTGAGAGAGAAAGTAATGGAGACTGATAACTTTTAAATGTTGTAATTGTATCTGGATGGGTATCTGAATAGTAAGGGTTTAGACGTACATGGGCCAAATGCTGGAAAAGTGTATCACAAGACATTGTGGAATGCTAGGGAAGAAATTATGGAGCCCCTAGCAAAGGTATGTGTATTACTGACAGCCCTGTGTAATGGGCTGGCAGGCTGGAGGGTGGCATCATGAACAGTGAAGGATGTTTTCTGAGATTACAAAGAGATCTTGATGAAGGGAGTAAATGGGCTGAAAAACTAGAGATGGAATTCAATCTGAATAAATACGAGGTAATGCATTTGGTAAAAAAAACAAGGGTAGAGCTTATACAATTAATGTTAAGGCCTCGGTTAGTGTTTTAGAGCAGAGGGTCCTCCGGGTTCAGGTACATAAATCTTGAAGTTTGCATCACAGGATGGATAAGGCACTGCTTGGCATGGCTGACTATTGCTCAGTCCATTGAGTGAAGGATTTGGGACGTCATGTTGAGATTATGCAGACACTTAGGAGGCCTCTTCTGCACTACTCTGTCGAGTTCTGGTCGCCCAGCTATAGGGAGGATATTATTAAGCTGCAGGGCATTCAGAAGAGATTTCCCAGGATATTGCTGGGTATGGAAGGCTTGAGTTCTGAAAAATGGCTGGATAGGCTGAGTCCTTTTTCACTGGAGCCTGGAGGTTGAGACATGATGCTATAAAGATTTATGAAAAAACAGGAGATATATAGATCAATTTAATGGTAGTTGCCTTTTCCTCAGGATGGGGGAGTCTCAAGAGGAGGGGCCACATTTTTAATGTTAGAGGGGAGAGATGTTCAAAAAAAAGATATGGGGCAATTTGCTACACAGAGGGTGGTTTGAGTGTGGAATGAACGTCCTGAGAAAGGGGTTGATGTGGGTACAATTACAACATTTAAAAGATATTTGGATAAACAGGTGAATAGGGAAGGGTTGGAGTGATATGGGCCAGCAACAGGCAGCTGGGAAGAGTTTAGTTTTAGATTATGGTGGGTATCAGCTGAAGGGTCAGTTTCCATGCTGTATGGCTCTATGACAAGAATATGGTTTGATTCCATTATTGAAGAAAGGATCAGGGCTGGGTCCACTGATGTGCATCATCTCCATAAACGATTTGGTTGAAAATATAGGAGTGATTGTGCGAAAGTTTGTTGATGATCAAATGAATGGTGTAATGGGCAGTAAATACGGTTATCAAAGAGGATATTGACCAACTGGGCCAGTGGACCAAGGAATGAAAGATGGAGTTTAATTCAGCTGTTGGATTTTGTTAATACAAACCTGGGAAGACGAACACAGTTCATGGAAGGGCTCTGGCCAGGGTTGTTGAACAGAGAGACAGAGAGAGACCAGGGGGTGAAGGTTACATTGTTCCTCGGAAGTGGCATCACAGGTGGACAGGGTGGGGAAAGCGACATTTGGCACATTTGCCGACATTGGCGATCACTTTGTTATATACGTTGGCGATATTTATAACATTGTCCTAAATATTTCCCTTGGACAGAGGAGGCCACAGGGTGACCCTAAGAGTGGTGAATAACCAAGGGTAGGTGAGTCCAAAACTAGAGGGTATAAACGGGAGGTGAGAGAGCAAGGATTTAAAGAGGGAGCTGAGGGGGAACATTATACACAGAGGATGGTGCATAGACGGAACAGACTGCCTCAGGCACATGGGAGAAACAAGAACAATTGTACAGCATGGAAAAGACATTTGGGCAGGTACATGGAGAGGAGAAGGTTTGAAGAGATAAGGGCCAAATGCAGGCAAATGAGACCCATTCAGTTTAGGTAACCTGGGCAGCATTGAGGAGTTGGACCACAGGTTCTGTTTCCGTGCTGTATCACTCTGTATCCAGCTAAAGAGGATTAGTGTACCAAAATAAGGCATGTTGTAGACACTGAAGCAAGTTACAGCGATGGGGATGGTAGTCTGGAATGCAGTACATTTCAAATATGTGGAGGGACTATCGGGAAGGGAGGAGGTTACAGGGACAGGGAATATTGGAGGAGTTAAAAATTACTGAAGGCACTGGTGCACAAGCCATGCCACAGATAGTGTTGCAGAGTAGTGAGTCTTAGTACAGTGTTGGAGGGAGAACACAGAACAGAAAGATCCCAGGTAGCATTCACAACCTCTTGTCGGAGGCCTACTCTCCCCTCTGTTGTACTGATGCTCACTAAGACAGCACAGGACTAGATTGTTAACTCTGAACTCCCGATGCTGTCTCAGTGCAACATAAGTTAAAGTAGACGTGGTGATTGAGCACGGGGTGTGTCTATACTGTGCTCCCCCTCCTGCACTGTATCTATGTCAGTGAGAGAATGTTTTAGGAGTAAGTTTTAAAGGGATTGCAAAGGGTCTGCTCGCAGGAGGACGTCAGATGGAAGAGGGAATAATTGTCAAGGTTTTATGTCCCAAAAGGAACCGGGAGAGCTGAAGGTGCTGGAGGTGGTGAGAGTGTTACAGAGAGGGGTCAGGGTCTGAACGGTGTTACAAAGCAGGTACGGATTGCTGCAGCTGGAGGGGTTTGCAGAGGTAGGGAGGGATATATGTATTTTTATTTATTCATTCATGGGATGAGGATGTCACTGATTGGACCAACATTCTTTGCCCCACTGCTAATTACCCAGAGTATAGCACAGAGTCAGCCATATTGCTGTGGGTCTGGTGTCACCTGCAGGCCAGACCAGGTTAGAATGTCAGATGTTCTTCTCTAAAGGACGTAAGTGAACCAGATGAGTAGTTCCTACTGGTCAACAATGCTTTTATGGTGGCCTCACCAATGTCCTGTACAGCCACAACATGACATCCCAACTTCTATTCTCAATGCTCTGCCCAAAGAAGGTAACTATCCCAAACGCCTGCTTCACCAACCTGTCTACCTGTGACACCACTGACAAAGAACTGTCTACCTGCATCCCTGGGTCTCTGACTGACAACACTACCCAGGGCCCGAACATTAACTGTACAGGTCCCACCCTGGTTTGTTTCACCAAAATGGAACACTTCACATTTATCTAATTAAACTCCATCTGCTATTCTTCAGCCCACTATCCCAGCAGGACTGTTCATCCTGTTGTATCATAGATAACTTTCTTCACTGTCCACTTTACCACCAATTTCAGTGTCACTCAAAAAACTTACTTCCCACAAAACCAATATTCCCATCCAAACCATTTATCCAAATGACAAACAACAGGGGACCCACTTCACCGCTGGTCACATGTCTCCAGTCAGAAAGGCAACATGTCTCCCATCACCCTCTGTCTCCTACCATCAAATTACCAGCCTAATTTGGTATCCAGTGGACTAGCTCCTCCTGAATGCCACATCCTTTTTCATTAATCTGAGCTTATTACCCAGTTTACCATACAGAAGGTAGAACACAGAACAGTACAGCACAAGACCCTTCGGCCATGATGCCATGCCCATCTTTTACCCGACTGTAAGATCAAACTAACTTACATACCCTTCATTTTGCTATCATCCATGTGCCTATGCAAGCGTCTGTTAAAATGTCCTGTTCCACCCACCCACCACTCTCTGTGCAAAGAACATACATCTGAAATCTCCCCTTACCCATCCTCCAATCACCTTACAATTATGCCCCCTTCTACCATGTATGCCATGGGATAAGGAGGTTTCTCACTGTTCACTCTATCTTTGCCTCACACCATCTTGTTCACCTCTACCAAATCACACCAACTCCTCGAAGAGTCAATCCAGTTTGTGAATTACGATTTTCCACTCACAAAGCCATGCTGACTATCCCTAATCAGCCCTTGCCTTTCCAAATATATGTAGCTCCTTTCGCTCAGAATCTCCTCCAATAACTTCCCCATCACTGGACTCACTTAGCTGTGATTTCCTGGTGAATTGGCCATGCTAAATTGCCCGTAGTGTTAGGGAAGGGGTAGATGTAGGGGTATGGGTGGGTTGCACTTCGGCTGGGCGGTGTGGACATGTTGGGCCGAAGGGCCTGTTTCCACACTGTAAGTAATCTAATCTAATCTAATCTTCACTCCAATGAGAAAAGCCTTAGCTCCTTTAACCTTTCTTCATAAGAACATAGAACATAGAACATAGAACAATACAGCACAGAACAGGCCCTTCGGCCCACGATGTTGTGCCGAACTTCTAACCTAGATTAAGCACCCATCCATGTACCTATCCAAATGCCGCTTAAAGGTCGCCAATGTTTCTGACTCTACCACTACCTCGGGCAGCGCATTCCATGCCCCCACCACTCTCTGGGTAAAGAACCCACCCCTGACATCTCCCCTATACCTTCCACCCTTCACCTTAAATTTATGTCCCCTTGTAACACTCTGTTGTACCCGGGGAAAAAGTTTCTGACTGTCTACTCTATCTATTCCTCTGATCATCTTATAAACCTCTATCAAGTCACCCCTCATCCTTCGCCGTTCCAACGAGAAAAGGCCGAGAACTCTCAACCTATCCTCGTACGACCTACTCTCCATTCCAGGCAACATCCTGGTAAATCTTCTCTGCACCCTCTCCAAAGCTTCCACATCTTTCCTAAAGTGAGGCGACCAGAACTGCACACAGTACTCCAAATGTGGCCTAACCAAAGTCCTGTACAGCTGCAACATCACTTCACGACTCTTGAATTCAATCCCTCTGCTAATGAACGATAATACTCCATAGGCCTTCTTACAAACTCTATCCACCTGAGTGGCAACCTTCAAAGATCTATGTACATAGACCCCAAGATCCCTCTGTTCCTCCACCTGACTAAGAACCCTACCATTAACCCTGTATTCCGCATCCTTATTTGTTCTTCCAAAATGGACAACCTCACACTTGGCAGGGTTGAAATCCATCTGCCACTCCTCAGCCCAGCTCTGCATCATATCTAAGTCCCTCTGCAGCCGACAACAGCCCTCCTCACTGTCCACAACTCCACCTATCTTTGTATCATCTGCAAATTTACTGACCCACCCTTCGACTCCCTCATCTAAGTCATTAATAAAAATTACAAACAGCAGAGGACCCAGAACTGATCCCTGCGGAACTCCACTTGTAACTGGGCTCCATGCTGAATATTTACCATCTACCACCACTCTCTGACTTCGACCGGTTAGCCAGTTTTCTATCCAATTGGCCAAATTTCCCTCTATCCCATGCCTCCTGACTTTCCGCGTAAGCCTACCATGGGGAACCTTATCAAATGCCTTACTAAAATCCATGTACACTACATCCACTGCTCTACCCTCATCCACATGCTTGGTCACCTCCTCGAATAATTCAATAAGACTTGTAAGGCAAGACCTACCCTTCACAAATCCGTGCTGGCTGTCCCTAATCAAGCAGTGTCTTTCCAGATACTCGTAAATCCTATCCCTCAGTACCCTTTCCATTACTTTGCCTACCACAGAAGTAAGACTAACTGGCCTGTAATTCCCGGGGTTATCCCTATTCCCTTTTTTGAACAGGGGCACAACATTCGCTACTCTCCAGTCCCCTGGTACCACCCCCGTTGCCAGTGAAGACGAGAAGATCATTGCCAACGGTACTGCAATTTCCTCTCTTGCTTCCCACATAATCCTAGGATATATCCCGTCAGGCCCGGGGGACTTGTCTATCCTCAAGTTGTTCAAAATGTCCAACACATCTTCCTTCCTAACAGGTATCTCTTCTAGTTTATCAGTCCGTTTCACACTCACCTCTTCAACAATACGGTCCCGCTCGTTCGTAAATACTGAAGAGAAGTACTTGTTCAAGACCTCTCCTATCTCTTCCGACTCAATACACAGTCTCCCACCACTGTCCTTGATCGGACCTACCCTCGTTCTCGTCATTCTCAGGTTTCTCACATACGCATAGAATGCCTTGGGGTTATCCTTGATCCTATCCGCCAAGGATTTTTCATGCCCTCTCTTAGCTCTCCTAATCCCTTTCTTCAGGTCCCTTCTGGCTATCCTGTATCCCTCCACTGCTCTGTCTGAACCCTGTTTCCTCAACCTTATGTAAGCCTCCTTCTTCCTCTTTACTAGACATTCAACCTCCCTCGTCAACCAAGGCTCCCTCACACGACCATTTCTTTCCTGCCTGATCGGTACATACATATCAAGGACACGTCGTATCTGCTCCTTGAAAAAGTTCCACATTTCCACCACATCCTTCCCTGACAGCCTATGCTCCCAACGTATGCTCCTCAAATCCTGTCTTACAGCATCGTAATTTCCCTTCCCCCAATTGTAAAAACTTCCTTGTTGTGCGCACCTATCTCTTTCCATAACCAAGGTGAAAGTCACAGAATTGTGGTCACCATCACCAAAATGTTCACCCACTAACAAGCCCACCACTTGTCCCGGTTCATTACCGAGTACCAAGTCCAATATGGCCTCCCCTCTGGTTGGACAATCTACATACTGCGTTAGAAAAGCTTCCTGGACACACTGTACAAACACCGCCCCATCCAATCTACTTGATCTAAAGAGCTTCCAATCAATATTTGGGAAGTTGAAGTCGCCCATGACTACGACCCTGTGGCTTCTGCACCTTTCCAAAATCTGTTTCCCAATCTGTTTCTCCACATCTCTGCTGCTATTGGGGGGCCTATAATAAACACCCAACAAGGTGATTGCACCTTTCCTATTTCTGACTTCAGCCCATACTACCTCCAGAGGCAGATCCCCCTCAAACTTCCTTTCTGCAGCCGTTATACCATTTCTAATTAGCAATGCCACCCCCCCTCCTTTTTTACCACCCTCCCTAATCTTACTGAAACATCTGTCACCAGGAACCTCCAACAGCCATTCCTGTCCCTCATCTATCCATGTTTCCGTGATGGCCACAACATCGTAGTCCCAGGTACCGATCCACGCCTTAAGTTCACCCACCTTATTTCTGATACTCCTTGCATTGAAGTATGCGCACTTGAGACCATCTCTGTGTCCGCAAGTAGTCCCTGTCAGTGCTACCTTCTCCACAGCCTCCCTACAGTCTTGGACATCCTGACACACAGCTAGCTTACTTGCTGGACTACAAGTCCGGATCCCATCCCCCTGCCAAATTAGTTTAAACCCCCCCGAAGAGTGCTAGCAAACCTACCCCCCAGGATATTGGTGCCCTTCTGGTTCAGGTGCAACCCGTCCTATTTATATAGGTCCCACCTTCCCCAGAATGCAGTCCAATTGTCCAAATATCTGAAGCCCTCCCTCCGACACCATCCTTGCAGCCACGTGTTCAACTGCACTCTCTCCCTATTCTTTGCCTCTCTGTCACGTGGCACCGGCAACAACCCAGAGATGACGACTCTGTCTGTCCTAGCTTTTAGCTTCCAGCCTAACTCCTTGAGCTCTTGAATGACCTCCCCACCCCTCTTCCTATCTATGTCGTTGGTGCCAATGTGTACCACGACTTCTGGCTGCATACCCTCCCCCTTAAGGATTCTGAAGACACGGTCCGAGATGTCTCGGACCCTAGCACCCGGGAGGCAACAAACCATCCGAGAGTCTCGCCCATGTCCACAGAACCGCCTGTCCGTCCCTCTAACTAGAGAGTCCCCTATAACTAGCGCTCTCCTCTTCTCCCCATTTCCCTTCTGAATCTCAGAGCCACAGACCCCTTCACTGCAGCTTACACCTGCAAGGCTGTCCCCCCCAACAGTTTCCAAAGCAGTATACTTATTTTTTAGGGGAACGACCACAGGGGAACCCTGCACTGCCTGCTTCTTCCCCTTCCCACCTCTAACTGTTACCCAGCTACCTCTGTTCTCTGGCGTAACTATGTCTCTGTAGCTTCTATCTATCACCCTCTCAGCCTCTCGAATAATCCTCAGCTCATCCAGCTCCAGTTCCAGTTCCCTGACTCGTTCGGTGAGGATCAGGATCTGACTGCATTTCCTGCACACGAAGTCGGCAGGAGTATTGGTGGTCACCCCTACCTCAAACATCCTGCAGGAGGAACATTCCACCGCCTGCGCTGCCATGACTGTACACTGTCTCCAAAAACAAGAACACTGAGTCAATAACCTGTGGATTTTAAAGTTAGGTTAGAGGAGGAGGGTGGGAGGGAGGCCCTACGAAAGTAAGACCTGGGGTCTAGAACACACCCACTCAAATACTAATCACTTGCCTTCCCGCCCAGCTATGCACTCCAACCTCACTTCCGCTGCCCGCTACAGGTAAGTAATTTTGAAACAAACTGTCTTACCTTAGCTGTAGTCTCCCGGGTTCGTTTTGCCTCGGCCGCTGCTCCCACTTCATCTGAACAATTCTGGGACCAGAGTCCTAACAAATCACATAACTAGGGCTTCGGTCAGATCTTTCAGCAAATGTTTTAGGTTTGGGTGAGGTTTCAGTTATAGGGGAAATTAGAAAATTCGAATTCAAACAGGAGGAAGAGTGCAGAACGCAGGATAGTTTATTAAAATCTCCAGCACAGGCACAAATAGGACAGAGTGTATTGAAAGTGTAAACAATCAAACTTCAAGCACACTGGACAGACAAATGAAATTGAGAGGAGGCACAGTTAATACAGGACTGAGAGTGTTATAGCTGAACATATGCCGCATATGAAATATGGTAAATGAGCTTGTAGCGCAGATCGAAATTGGCAGAGAGGTGCTGAAAGGTGATCAGGATTGACAATATTCAAGGGTATGCATCCTACGAAAAGATAGGTTGGTGGGGGGAGTAAGAATGAAAATAAATCAGTCGTTAGAATCCTGGTCTCCTTGCTATCGGAAGAATGTTATGAAACTTGAAAGTATTCAGAAAATATTTACAAGGATTGGACTATTTGAGGTACATGGAGATGTTGAATAGGCTGGGGCTGTTTGCCCTGGATCGTCAGAGGCTGAGAGGTGACCTTATAGCGGTTTAGAAAATCACAAGGGGCATGCATGGGATAAATAGACAAAGTATTTTCGCTGGGGTGGGGGAGAACTAGAGGGCATAGGTTTAGGTTGAGAAGGGAAAGATTTAAAAGGGACCAGAAGAGCTAGTTTTTTCATGCACAGGGTGGTGTGTGTAAGGAAACAACTGTGGGAGGAAGTGGTGGACACTGGTCCCATTACAATATTTAAAAGGTATCTGGATGGGTTTGTAAATAGGAGGGGTACGAAGGATATAGGCAAATGGGACTAGATTAGGTTGGGTAATCTGGTCGGCATGGACGAGTTGGACTGAAGGATCTGTTTCCATGCTGTACATCTCTCTGACTGTACAACTTTCTGACTGTACAATATAAAGTAGGGTCAGATGGCACAGAATCAGTGTGGGTAGAATTAAGTATCCCCAAAGGTTGAATAAAGAAACATAAATGGCGTTATGTTCAGGATTCCAAAATTTATTCAGGAGCTGCGTCACAATATACACCAGGAGATAGGAAAGATGCATAGAAAAGGCAAAGTACAGTAGTCCTGGGAGATTTTAATACACTGGGGAGGGGGTTTGGGGACTGGGAAAATCAGGGTGGTAGTGGTTTGCAAGAAAAATAATTTGTGGAGTATCTTTGATAGGGCTTTTTGGAGCAGCTTGTAGTGGAGCCCACTCAGGAATAGGCAATACTGGGTTTAGTGTGGTGTCAATGAGGCAGACTATTTAAGAGAACTTAAAGTGAAGGAACACGAAGGAAGCAATAATCACAATATGATTGAATTTATTCTGCAATTTGAGAGGGAGAAGATAGAATCACAGGTAATGGTATAGTTGTTTTCCTAGTAAGTCATTCCCTTTGTCTATTAAACTGGGCTGAACTGTGTTTCTGCTCATGTTAGGTAAATTGTGGGAAAGGGGAAATCAGTGCCTTCATTTCCAATCAAAAATTACTTTCCTGATAAATTCTACAAAGCAAATTAATAAATTGCTCACTGATTTGCGAGAAGGAACCAGACATTTCCATATCCTCCCCACTCACCAATCCTGCCCAGTACCACTATTATGATGTCACAGTCTAATCGTCAGCCTCAGTGCAACTTCTGAATAAACTTGTTTATTTGTGTCACTGTTGAATTTGGATTCATTTGTTTCAAGTTCCTTCTAACCACATGTCCATGACAAGAGAATTGTACTTGAGATGTTTAACCTGTTCTCTCCACAGAATCTGTCAGACAGGAAGATATTGCGTGGTGCTCAACTCACTGACTCTTCATGTAGAGGTACAGATAGTAATCTGTTGATGTCTCATGAAGCAAGTTGATGGAATTTAAAAGAAACCATCATTATATGTAATAAACAGAAGCCCATCTGCTTGCGTCATGTCCTTTAGAGAAGTCAATCAGTTATCCTTCCTTGGTCAGGTCTCCGTGTAACTGCAAACCCACAGCAATGTGGTTTACTGATTACTGTCCAGTGGAACAGCTGAACCAGCCACTCAGTTCAAGATAGGGATAACATACTGGTCTGACCAGGGCCTCATATTGCTACTGCTCATTTCCATCGGGTAGGCGACTATTCCTTATTTTAGGTGTATTCCATCTCATTGAGTCTGTCCCCGAGAGTGATGTCCATCTCGATCGGCACCTCTGGTGCTGGTTTTATTGACACTGACATACAGATGAAAGGAAGATGCAAATTTCGCATCAGTGGCAATATATAGAGAATGATGCTTTTTATGCCATTAGAAAGCAATGGAGACGGCGAAGTGAGGGAAAGTAATTAATGTGATCATCCCTGAGAGTTTTGTTGAGGCAGTATTTGGGGAATTGTCCACAGATTTTCTCTCCTTTATAACGAATGATCTCCTTACCACAGAGAGAGTTCAAAGGAGTTCCACCAAACTAATCCCTGGGATGATGGTACCATGAGGAGTGAGTGAAGATTAATCTGTCGCACTGTGGGAGAATAAGATGGGATCGCATTGGACCTTCCGGGGGATGGACAATCACACATGATGTTCTAAACAGACACTGATACGGTGAGAGATCCCACGGCCTCTTTTTTTTTTGCTAACTTTATGAAATTCTAGATACTTTTAGTACCTCTGAAAACATTCCCCCCAACCACCCCCACTCCCCATATCAATGAGAGAGTAGAAAATCCAGACTTTGAATAAAAACTCCACATATTAATGCAGTGCATTTGTTGAGTGATCCTGCACTTAATGTCATGTTATTCATAATCCCAACATCAGCCACAATACTTTCAATCTAAAACAGTTAACTTTTCCCACCAGCTTCTGATCCCCACGGAGAACATTGGTCTGCCTTTTCAGAGATGGAAAATGTCTCCTTGAGACTTGACAGAAAACATCTCGCTTCCCTCCTCACTGCCAGCAAACCACGTTAAAGTAGCCATTGTTCCACAGACAATGGAGCCACGATAAACATCAAGATCTACTCCTGTGATTTGTCATGTTGGAACATCAGTGGCATCCTCCTGTTCCTCTATAAGCCTTTGCGAGGCTGAATGGCCTCTTCCTGGTCCCGTGGAACAGTTTCGAGACTGTTTTGGCTCCACCTGTTCCTGTTTAACAGTTCGATGTACTGACCAGACCCCTCCTCTTCCTATGTAACAGGCAGAAATATTGCATGTATTGCCACTCTTCCTGTTCAGTAAATTTGATGGGCTGAATGCTAGCTCATATTCATGTGTAACCAGCTTGAGATGCTGAATGAGCTCCTCTTTTAACTATGGAAATGTGCAATGTCTGGCCCTGCTATGACATAAATTTTGCCGACAGTTTAACAGCACAAACTGGAATGCTGTCCGGGCCTTGCTGCACTTGGAAACAGACTGCTTCAGGAGATGAGGGGGGAAAATATTCTGAACATTGTGTGATCTTCAGTGATCATCCCCATTTCTGATGTAATGAAGGGGAAGGACATTTATGACGCAGCTGAAGATGATCGTGTCGAGGAAGCTACCCTGAGGATCTCGTGCAGGGATGTCCCGGGACTGAAAGGATTGATGTCCACAACCATGAACATCTTCCTCTGTACGATGGCTGACCCCCAGGGGAGAGATTGCGGCTGATTCCTATTAAATTTAATTTAGTCAACTTTTCTTGATCCCATTCTGAGTCAACTCCTGCCTTGATATCAGGGTCTGTCACTCTTACATGAGCTGCTGTGTTCACTCTTTTGAACATACAAATAGGTTATTGTGTATGTTTGGGGCGTGTAACATTCTCACAGAGGACGGTGAATGTCAGAAATTATCTGGTCAAGAGAGTTCGGGGAGCTATATCGCTGAAAGTATTTACAGATGAGGTAGGTGAGTTTTTTTTTACCTGCCATGGAATTGAGGGATGTGAAAAATTGGGAAATAAAGCAGAGTTGATAACAACAGTGGATCATCCATAATCTTATACAATGGCACGGCAGGCCTGGCCATCCGAATTACCATCCGATCCTGTTCCTTATGCTCTCATATTCTGTAATTAGGAAGTTAATGGTTGTACTTTTCCTGAACATTCCGTTATTGGATGTTACAGTTACAGAGAGCAAAGCATTTTATGAGTCATTTCAGAGTCAGGTATGGGGACAGTATTCACAGTGAATCTGGATCTGCACCATGACCAACAAATGAAGCACAAGTTGCAGAGAGGAGACACTCTATTAATAGACCAGAGGCGTCTTTTGAGCCCAGCCTGGGTTTTGAATTAACATTTTTCAACCCACGCCAAACTTTGTGTGACAATTGTGAGGAACAGAAGGAGATCCTGTATTACTGTGGACCAGGTATTTCGAGCAATTGGCCTCTGTCTACTCCTGTGAGGGACTGAATGGAATATAGTGACATCGGACTGAGGAGCAGGAGTGGGCCATTAGGCACTTTGTCTTTGCTCTGCCACGCACTAAGATCGTAGCTGATCTGATTGTTGTCTCAGCAGTACTTCTTCTGCACGTGCACCATTTTCCGACATTCACTTGTCTATCAAATATTTAACAGACACAACTTTGAATAAATGTAAACATCCAGGCACCACAAACTTCTGGGGAAGGGAACTCCCACTTGAACAGCCCTTTTAGAATTTGTCATTCGTGATCCAATCAATATTGTAGGGTCAGTGTTTCATTTTGCTGTCACACTGCTCCACTTATTACAACAAATTTCAAAGTTTAGTGATATGGCTAATGCTATAAATGTCAGCCTGGCTCATCTAGAATAATGTGAAACACACACACACAGATCTTAAGACAAACAGAAGAATGAAAGCTTTCCAGAGTTTCATAATAGTTGAACTCATAACAAATGGATAGATGATAGACTGTCCCAAATGTTATTCGGTCCTCTGAAGTCGTTAGTTTAGATTCCTTACAGTGTGGAAACAGGCCCTTCAGCTCAACAAGTCCACACCGACCCTCCCAAGATTAACTGATCCAGTCCCATTTCCCTCTGGCTAATGCACCGAACACTACGGGCAATTCAGCATGGCTAATTCACCTGACCTGCACATTTTTGGACCAGTGGGAATAAACCGGAGCACCTGGAGGAAATCCACACAGACACGGGGAGAATACGCAAACTCCACACAGACAGTCGCCCGAGGCTGCAATCAAACCTAGGACCCTGGTGCTGGGAGGTAGTGGTGCTAACCACTGAGCCGCTGTGCCACCCATTCTGCTCAGGCAAGCTACTTGTGATGTGACTTCTCCCCAGAATAGTTGGATTTAGCTGAATTCCCTTTGCTTCAGATGGGAGAGAGATTCCAATGAACCTCTCATCAGGAATATTCCACGACTCATCAGGTCGAGGTGAGTCAGAGATTTACTGTTGCCAGTTGGAACAAAAAAAGATAGAGGGATCCGTCGGCTGCTGCTTCTCAGGCAGGGAACATTGTTCTCCCTCTCTGTGTTGAAACATGCAACCAATCAACTGAACACCAAACTGGGCCGTGTGCGCTCGTCGTGAACGGTTTCTGGAATGGATCAGAATGGACGATATGCAAATGCATCATTGCTGTTGTTATACACAGTGCCTTTCATTAGCAAAAGAGAAAATTCCTGCTTTATAATTTGATGATTTGTTGGTATGCATATGCTTAATTTTTAAAAATCGGCTGATGTTTTCATAATATCTGTGCTAAAATCAATGCATTTTATTCTTAAAATTTATTCCATAGTTTTTGTATCCCTGAGAAGAGAAAATGTGCATCCCACTTATTTTTCTCAAAATTGAGTATGCTTCTAAAGGATTTCTCATCTAAGACCAAAATTGATAGTGTTTCAAAACAAAAGGCCTTCATTCCAGAAAAGTGTGAACAAAACATTGTTCATAAGCTTCAAGAACTTTTTATAGGTTAAGGGATCAAAACTGCACATAATGTGCCAGATGTGGTCTTAGCAACGCCCTGTACAGACGTAGACGTGAAAAATGTGATGCTGGAAAACCACAACAGGTCAGGCACTCCCAACGAACAGGAGACTCGATGTTTCGGTCATATTCCTGATGGAAGATTTATACCCGTGACGCCAATTTTCCTGCTCCTCAGACGCTGCCTGATTGGCTGTGCTTTTCCAGCCTCACACTGTTCGACTCTGATCTCCAGCATCTGCACTCCTCACTTTTACCGGTACAGATGCAATAAAACATTACTGATTAAACCTGGTACTCTTTGCCAGAAACACAATCATTCCACTTAGCTTCCAAATCACTTACAGCAAGTGCAGACTAACTACATCCGATTCGTGTAGCAGGATCATGCATACGGTCTGTATCTCAGAGTTCTGCAATCTCTCTCCACTTAAATTGTTTACCATTGTTTTATCCTTCCATCCAAAATAGACAACTCACATTATGCTATATCTGGTGAAGGTTTGCTCACTAATCTCCCTTTGCCTATATGACATTGATCACACACGACCGCCATTTGATGACATACTGGATGACCAGCTTGGTGTTTAAGTTAATTGGGCTTTTGATATATTCAGACCCTTCCTCCAGATCTTTGGTCCAGGTACTGATTGTTGATGATCCCATAGTGATCTCTGAGGCACTCCACCAGTTACAGCTTTGTAATGTGAAAATAAGCATTTATCGCTACTCTCTATTTCCTGTTAGCAATAGCTTCCTGTGTAACAGCTCAGATGTTTACATGACGTCCTGTGCAGTAAAATGTACTCAATGAGCTAAAATGATTCGTTCTATTTTCCTCTGTAACTTATTAAATAGGGAGAATATACTCCTCCAGTCTCATGCTAACGATAATGACTGGCTAAATGAGATGGCCCCCTATCTTTGTCACAGCTTCGAGGGGTGGATGGAGGGCACAATACATAGGGTAGTGGCAGCAGTATATCCCTGTAACAGCATCGAGGGTGGATTGAGGGAACAACACATTGGGTAGGGCCAGCAGTATATTTCTGTAAGTGCATCGAAGGGTGGATTGAGGAACAACACATGGGGTAGGGGAAGTAGTTGTCCATTCGGCGCCACCAGTCAGAATACTCCTGACTGATCCGATTGTGATTGACCATCCATCTCCTGTCTGTTCCCAATAAATATTGATTCTCCTGTCCAGCAAAGATCAGTCGAGGTCAGCCTTGAATATCTTCAAAAACCGAGTCTTCACTGCTCCCTGAGGAATAGGACCCTACCAAGAGTACACCACTAAAATTAAAGGGGCGACCTTATTTCAGTGTGGAACCTGTTATTTTAAACTGTGTTAACCTAACATGAAATCGCCACCTTTTTTGAAATACAAGGACATAATAATTAGGCATAGACATAAACCATTCAGCCCTCTAAACCTGTCCAATAGGACCATTGACCCTTTTCAATCAAATATGTATTAAACTCATTCCCTGTTCCTGTCCCAGGAAGAGAATAACTGATAGCATGACACTGCACGAGCATTAAAAATGCAGAATTAGGACATTCGGCCCATCGACTCTGAATGCCAGAGAGATTAGAGATTTCTCAACATCATTCTCCTGACTACTCTCCGTAACTCTTGACATGCTTATTCATCAAAAACCTATCTATCTCTGTCTTATAAGCACTAGTGTCTGTGTCTCTGTGAGTCTGTATGTGCACTTGTGTGTGTTTGTTCATGTATCTGTGTGTTTGTGTATTTATGTGCTGACATCGGTTCATCTGTGTATTAGCCTGTGAGTTTTACTTGTGCTTGTGTCTATTTGTGTGCAACTGTCTATGTCTCCGTATGCCACTACACGTGTGCGGTTCTATCTCCGTGTATGTACGGTGAGTGACAGTATATTAGCGTATTTACATATGTCTCTGAATATTTTTGTGTCTGGATCGCTCTGCAATGAGTTGTTTGTTGTTTTGGGAGGGAGAAAATTGTGAGAACAGACAGAATGGTTAAAGTGCGAATTGCCCTTCACTGAACATTGTTTTTTTACTCAGTTGGAGGGACATGGATGTCGAGGAATCTCCATACGACACGTCCCGGTCTTCTCTGGCTCATACCAGGGTCCTCCCCACATGGTTGGGGGGGGCAGTGGAGGCGGATCAGATATCGGGTGCTCCACCATCTGGCTTGGCCCTTTCTCTCCTATTACAGTCCGTTTCTGCGGGAATGGGAGAAAGGGGGGGAGGGAGTGGTGGTGGGAGTGTGTGTCCCTGTGTTAATGCCGGTGCAGGTGGAGGGCGAGGGGGAATAGTGAGGTGTTCGGAGGGAGTCAGCCCACAGTGTTGTATCCATGCAGTGTTATTAGTTGTTGTGGTTCTGTTCGTCCAGCTGGGAATTTGTCTTGCAAACGTTTCGTCCCCTGTCTAGGTGACATGCTCAGTGCTTGGGAGCATCCTGTGAAGCGCTTCTGTGCTGTTTTCTCCGGCATTTATAGTGGCCTGTCTCTGCCGCTTCCGGTTGTCAGTTCCAGCTGTCTGCTGTAGTGGCCGGTATATTGGGTCCAGGTCGATGTGTTTGTTGATAGAGTCTGTGGATGAGTGCCATGCCCATAGGAATTCCCTGGCAGTTATCTGTTTGGCTTGTCCTATAATAGTAGTGATGTCCCAGTCGAATTTATATTGCTTGTCGTCTGTGTGTGTAGCTACTAAGGATAGCTGGTCGTGTCGTTTAGTGGCTAGTTGGTGTTCACAGCCAGGGAATTACTAGAGGCATGGCACTCATCCACAGGCTCTATCAACAAACACATCGACCTGGACCCAATATACCGGCCATTACAGCAGACAGCTGGAACTGACAACCGGAAGCGGCAGAGACAGGCCACGATAAATGCAGGAGAAAACTGCACAGAAGCGCTTCACAGGAGGCTCCCAAGCACTGAGGATGTCACCTAGACAGGGGACGAAACGTTTGCAAGACAAATTCCCAGCTCGGCGAAAAGAACCACCACAACGAGCACCCGAGCTACAAATCTTCTCCCAAACTTTGAACAGTGTTCTTAGTGTTGGGAGTATAGTGGAGGGAGAGAGTGTGCGGGGTGGTGGGTGGGGGGGGGGGGGGGGAGGGGGGATGGTAGGTGCTGAATTCAATAGTGAGAGTGGTAGTGCCTGAGCCTTATTTAGAGATAAAATATGAGCCTTGTTCGGGGAAAGGTGCTATAACAGGTCGTGAGTGTGAGGGCGCAGAGAGAGTACGGTTGAAGTTAACCTGGCAGAGTGGGGAGGATATTGATGCTTGTCCTGTGACACTGGTCATTTCTTCAGACCATGTCAGCGTCGAGGTGACCCTCCCAGAATGGCTTGTTCAGGTCTATCACTTATAACTCCACAGACCCTGTCCCTCAGCTTCCACAGCATCAGTTTGGGTAGATCTTACAAATAGGAAGGAGAAGCAAGTGTTAGTGTATTAGTGTCTTATTTGCTCTCGGGCAAATTCTGTGCATTATATGCTCTGTAAATTAGAGATGCAAATATTGTATTATTGCATGATCTCAAATTACATCTAAACAGCGTTAACTAAGTGACTGCCAATGTTGTGAAAAGTAAATTCCATAAGCGTATAACAGGTTGGTTGAAGAGTATGTTGTGACTCAAACAAGAGAGCAGGTTATTTTGGATTTGGTGTTGTGTGGTCAGAAGGACTCATTAATAACCTTGCTCTGAGGACTAGAGAGGTTAATATACTGCATTTTACACGGCGCCTGCATACAATCTCGAATGTTTGAACACGGAGTGGTAGACACGAAATTGTCGTTAGAGTATTAGAATCATGAAGTCCTGTAGGTTGGATACAGGCCCTTTGCACCAAAGTGGTCCGTGTCGACCAAAATGTCCATCCATGCTAATTCCATTTCCCTGCCTATGTCCCTTATTCTTCTAAATCTTTCCTATCTGCGTATTTGTCTAAAAGCCTTTTGAATGTTGTTAATGTATGTGCCTCAACCACCTGCTGTCTGCTAATTCCATATGTCTACTAACCTCTGCGCAAAAAAACTTGGCACTCAGGATCATTTTTATTCTTTCACCTCTAACCTGATGTCCTCTAGTCTTTGATTCTCAAAACTGGGAAAAAGAATGAGTGCATTCACCTTATTGACGCATCTCATGATCTTATACATTTCTATACGATTTCCCCTCAGTTTCTTCCACTTAAAGGAAAATGCCTCTCCAAACTCTCCCTACAACTCAGACCATTGAGTACTGGCAACATCCTTGTAAGTTTCTTCTGTCTTCTTTCCAATTTAATCACATCCTTCCTATGGCAAGTGAACAAAACCGAACACAATACTCCAAGTGCATGTCTCACCAGCGTCCTGTCCAATTGCAATATCACTCTCGAACGTCTATAATCAATGCCCTGACTGATGAAGGCCAGTGTGCCAAAAGCCTTTTTCACTGCCCTGTCTACGTTCAACTACTTTCAGAGAACCACGGATCTGAGCACCACGGTCCCCCTGTTCCACTACAATTCTTGAGGGTCTAACATTCACCACGAAATTCCAACCTGGATTTGACTTTTCAAAAAGCAACATCCCATATGTTAATCTCAATTTGCCATTTCTCAGCCCACTTTCCCAGCTGATAAAGATCCTGCTGCAATTTCTGATAACCTCACTGTTAACAGTCCTGCCAATTTTACTGTCATCAGCCTAACTACTAATCATGCTTTGCACATTCTCATCCAAATCATTGATATAGATAACAAACAGTAATAGGCCCAGCACCAACCCCTGAGACACTCCAATAGTCACAGACCTCAAGTTCCACAAGCATCCTTCCAGTATTAGCCTCTGCTTTCTACCATCAAGCCAATTGGATATCCAATTTGCCAGAGTCCCCTGGATTCCATGCTATCGAACCATTCAGAGCAGCCTCTCATGTGGAACCTTATCAAAGGCCTTTCTTAAATCTAGATAGACTATGTCTACCACCCTAACCTCATCAACATTCCAGGTCACTTCTTCAAAAGAACGCTAAAGAATTGTGAGCCATGATATCCGATCCACAAAGCAGTGCTGACTGGTCCTTATGAATCCGTGTCTTTTCAAATGCATGTATATGTTATCTCTCAGAACCTTCTCAATTGTTACAGTTGTTAAGCTAACTAGTCTACAGTTCACAGGTTCTTCTTCGCAGCTCTCCTTGAACAAGGGCACATCGTTCTCTACCCTCTAGTCTTCCAGGACCTCCACCGTGGCCAGCGATGATGCAAAAAGATCAGCCAGGACCCCTGCAATATCTTCTCTCGTCTTTTGCTCTGTTCTTGGATACACCTGGTCAAGACCAGAAGCTCTGCAGAAATACTGCAATGTGTGAAATAAAATGTCTACTTCTTTAAGATAGAATCACCAAGGAAAGGGCAAGTGACTTAATGAAGGCTAACATGACAAATTAAAGATTATATTAATCTTAGGAAGTGATTTCAGAAGAATTTTAGACATGGTGGAAACCGGAAAATTCTCAGAAATTTGTTTGTGTGGAGTTTGCATATTCTCCCCGTGTCTACGTGGGTTTCCTCCGGGTGCTCCGGTTTCCTCCCACAGTCCAAAGATTTACACGTTAGGTGAATTGGCCATGCTTATTTGCCCAAAGTGTTAATCGATGTGTAGATTTGCTGTATCACTCTCAAAATGTAGAATCGGATGGGAATGGGTCTGGGTGGTTACTCTTCGGAGGGGCAGGATGGACTTGTTGGGCCCAAGGGCCTTTTCCATGCTGTGGGCTTTTAACGATTCTGTGAAAGAAGAACATAAAGACTACATAAATCTACAATCTGTATTGCAAAGAAAACAAAATAAAAGCAAGGTCAAATGTGGAATTTTGTAATTGGGAGAGGAGAGGTTATTGTGGAGAACAGGGAAATGACGAAGAAAGCAGCCAGTTACTCTGCATCTGTCATCACATAGGAAAATCGCTGAGAAATACTAAGTGATCACATGGAACTTGTGGAACTAAAGACAAAAACTCAATTCATATCAGTAACAAGGTAGTTGTTGAAGGCTAGCATAGTAGTATTGTAGCTGGATTAAGCATTGCTAACTATAATGAGCCAGTTGTACTTCGGATCAAAACATTAGAAATAAATCAGCAATAGACGCATTAATGGTGCTGTCGATGACTGTTTTTTTTCCCTGTACATTCTGCAGAGGCTGGAAGTTAGTAAATGTGTTCCAAGCATCGTAGATGAATGGGAGGGATTCAAGCAACTGCAAAGGGAAGAAGAGGTCTTGTGGAGAATTGCATACCAATTAACTTGACATCTGTAGGGAAACTGATGGAATTTATTATATAGGGTCAGATATTGGATATTCCTAAATTAACAGCAACACTGGACAGAATCAAAATGCACTGACAGAGTCTGACAGAATGTTCATATTTGACAAACTTCAGAACGATTAGAACTTGTTTATTGCAACATAGAAATGGCATAGATCGATTTTCAGAAGGCTTTTTTAAAATCAGAACTCATGCAGTGAATTCATAAATAAAGTAATGTAAATGGTAATTGGAGAAATATATAGAAGTGGAAAGTTAAAGTCATATTCGCCTTCATTTAAATGAATCAGAACATAGTCGGAAGGTCATGTTGAAGCAGTTTCACATCTTGTTAATGAGACTGTCCATAGAGTATTGAGTCCAGTGTTGGTATCACAACCTGAGAAAGAATATACTGACCATGGAGGATGTGCAATGGAAAGTCTCCAGATTAATCCCTCAGATAGTGAGATTGCCTGATATGGAAGCTCAGCCTGTGTTCTTTAGAGTTTCAAAGAATGAGAGGTGATCATAGTGAAATTTAGAAAAGTTACTAAATATATGAGAAGATGGAAGTAAACAGGATTTTTCTCTGGCTGTCTACTCTACATTTAAGGCAAATAATGGCAGGTAAATGATAGACCATTTCAGACTGCAATAAGAAGGCAATTCTTCATTTGAAGAGGACTGACAAACACAGCGACATGGAAACCTGCTGGCAGGGCAAGATTAGGGAGAATCCCCAGATATTCTACAAATACATCAAGTGGAACAGAATAACCAAGGAACAGGTAGGACTCATTAGTGACTTGCCAAGTTGCATCCAATTCAACTTAGTGGCATGAGACAGAAGGTCTGCTGGTAGAAGTCTTTTTGTTTGACTGGAGACCAGTATCCAGTCGTGTAACAACGGGATCAGTGCTGTGTCCCAAATTATTTGTGATTCGGAGATGTCAGTGCTGGACTGGCTTGGGCAAAGTTAAAAAAGTTACAAACACTAGATGATATTCCAACAGTTTATTTGAAGGCATGATCTTTCGAAGAGCATGATCACGTGATGAAGAAGCAGCGCTGAGAAAGCTAGTGCGTCCGAATAAAACTGTTGGATTATAAACTGGTATTTTATGATTTTTAACCTTATTATTTGTAGTATTGATAAATGATGCAGCTATGAATATGGAAGAGATTGGGGTGAGTGTGATTAATCAGTTTGCGTTTGACACAAAGTTTGGCTGGTTGGTTGGCAGTGAGGAAGAAGGCCTTATATTACAGGAAGATACAGATGGAATAATGAAATGGGTGGATCAATGGCCGATGGAATGTAACCCTGATAAATATGAGGTGATGTACTTTGGAAGAAGCAACCAGACAGGGGAGGACTCAAAGAATAGCAGCACACTAGGAAGCTCAGAGGATGTTCCTGCACATATTGGGCGGCACGGTGGCACAGCAGTTAGCACTGCTACCTCACAGCATCAGAGATCTGGGTTCAATTCCCGACTCAGGCGACTGACTGTGTAGAGTTTGCACATTCTCCCTGTGTCTGCGTGGGTTTGCTCCCCGTGCTCCGGTTTCCTCCCACAGTCCAAAGATGTGCAGGTTAGTTGATTTGGCCATGCTAAATTGCCCGTAGTGTTAGGTAAAGGGGTAAATGTAGGGGAATGGGTGGGTTGCGCTTCGGCGGGTCAGTGTGGACTTGTTTGGCCAAAGGGCCTGTTTCCACACTGTAAGTAATCTAATCTAATGTCCCTGAATGCGATTAAACAGGTTAATGCCGAAGTTGACAAATCATAGCGACCATAAACATAGACTCTATTCATGGAGGCACAGATTATACGAGCTATGTGTAACTTTGGTTAGTCCAAATGGAATACTAAGTTCAGTTCTGGGAGCCACATTACAGAAATTATGTGATTGCAGTGGAGATTCACCAGGATGTTCCCTTGTCTGGAGTAGATCATGTCGGGTTGTTTACTTTGAAGCAGAGAAGGCTGAGAGGGACGTGCTTCAGAAGGATAAGCTTACCAGGGGCATGGACAGGATGGATAGACAGCAGCTGTTCCTTCCAGTCAAAGGGCGAGGAAGAAGGGAGGACCATTTTAGAGTGAAGGGTTTGATGTTTAGTGAGGATTTGAGGATTGGTTTTCATCCAGAGGCTGTTGGGGTCAGGAATGAACTTCCTGAGATGGCAGTTGGCACAGGTAACCTCACAACCGTTAATAAATACATGGTCGTGCCCTTGAAGTGCCATAAAATACATGGCTATGGGTCTCGTATAGGAAAGTGGGACTAATGTAGATCGTGCTGTATTTCTGACAGTACAGAGTCAGTGCTTCTGTGATTGTCTGGGTTGGATGGTCAATCATTGAGCAGCATAAGACAGGAATTGATGTGTTTCTGAAGAATGCATTAACCAGGGTTATAACAGTAAACTTGTCTCCATGTGCTAGAACAGGGAAGCTAGACGTGTCTAATGCCCTGCTCCCTTCCTGATGTTTCTGTTCAGTCTGTGGGAAAGCTCTGTCATTGTTTTCACAAGCTCTTAAACATTAGGAAGGCAGCATCTGTCTGGTTGAAAGGACAGTCTTTCCTGTTCCCTTCTCCAAAGCTCATTGCCGGTGTTCTGTCTTGTTTTATCCTTTAAGAACACAGAGCAATTTGATACAATTGAGTGTCTTGCTTGGCCTTTCCAGAGACCATTGCAGAGTTTATCACATGTCTGTTTGTCAGGAGACACTTGTAGGCCAGACCGGGAAGCACGGGAGATTCACTTCCTGAAAGTACATTGGGGAAGGGACAGATGTTTACAATGGACATTAGATTCAAGGTCAATATTACTGGACCAGATTTTATGTATCGATATTTTCTTTATTGTTTTCAACGTCCACCAGCTGCCAGAGCATTATCTTGGTCTGGATCAGTAATCCAGTGATATTTGCACGACAACGCCATCTCCACATGGGGACCTATCAGAAACCACACTGAGTACATTATTCATGTGCTGCTTGTCAGCTCTGTCAAAAAGAATTCCCACCAATGCGACTATCCCGACGGGATTGAGGTGTGGTAAATGGTCAGACTGTAGTCATTCCCTTGTTATGCGACTGGATATGGTTGAAGAACGTTCCACGTGGTCAGGCAGATGTCAGAGTTGGAGCTGGAATGAAACAGCTTCCCCAGCGACACGGCTTGTTGTGCACCACAATCTTCAGTCCTATGACAGGAATGGTGTCAGGGCCCATTGTCTTTGTCATATCTACTGTGTTCAGCTGTTTTGTTCATGTCACGTGCAACGAATCGAATTGGTTGAAGACTGGCATCTGTGATGACGAGGGTGAGGTGGATTATCGACTCAACACTTCTGGCTGAGTATGGTGCAGATACTACATCCTTGTCTTTCACACTGATGTACAGGGCTGGGGATATTTGTGTCACCCTCTCCTCCTGTAAGTTGTTTATTAGTCCATCGACATTGATGACTGGATGTGCCTTGACTGCAGAGTTTCGGAGTTTATCTGTTAGTCTTGGGATCATTTCCCCCTCTCCATCAGATGGTAGATCTGCTGTTTGGAATGTAACCAGTCAAGTGCGGTAGCTTTAATGGGTTGTCATCAGGTTTAGATACACATGGTTCTGACTCTGGCATGTTCACCCAAACTCGGCACTAAACCATCACTCGGCTTGATGATAATGGTAGAGCGATGCATTACCCTGGGGGGAAAGTTATTGATTGTGTTTGAATGCAATTCTGCTGCGGCTGAAAACCCTGTGTGAGCTGCAATATCTGCAAATCAATTCTACTGACTTTCCCCCAGTTCACACCCATACCCATTCATCCATCAGCCCTGTACTCAGTAAACTAACCTGGTTTCTGATGTGCAAACACATCCAGTTTCATAATCTCATTCTGCTGAGGGTCTCTCCCTGATGTCATGCTTCCAATATGTTACATTACTCAGATCCTTTAACATATTAATCTGAATCATTTCCTTTCCCATCATAACATCTTCTTTGTTTGAAGTGAATGTTTGTTCCTATGTTTTTCTCCCTGACCATGACTAAGACCTCGGTCGTGTCAGTGATGCCAGCCTTCTGTCATTTCAGAGCCAATGAACTTGTGCACGTTGCGTTTTTGTTCACTTCCCAATGTTCAGCGCTCTCTGCTGGATAGGGCGTTTGAGCAAATTCAACACACGTCTTTGGAAAATGTTCAAAAACAGAAATTGCTGAAGAAACTAAGGAGGTTTGGCTGCATCTTGTGAAGTGAAAGCTGAGTTCATCTTTCGTGTCCAGCGAAGGTTCTGGAGAAACTTTGCAGGTCTGGCAGCATCTGCAGAGACAGAGAAACAGAGTTAGCTTTTCAAGTCCAGTGTGACCCTTCAGAATTGAAAAGGATTGGAAACTGGGCATTTTAGTTCCTTGCCACAGAGGTGGGGGGTAGGTGACAGGGAAAAGAGGGTGTGACAACAGATAAACAGGCTTTTAGCAGTGGTGAAAAGAGAAGATGGTATAAAATGAGTTTAAATTACGATGCGAATGGGGGAAAGGGGTTCTCTCTAATGAGTGCAAGATAAAGAAGACACAACCACATGAGGTCATACGGAGGCCAGGAGGGAGAATGTTGAACATGTGTTATTATATAGATCTGTCCAGAGATACATTTTCACTGTAGAGATCACTGCCGTCAGGCAAAGGAATTCAGGTGCTTGCCGGCTTATTGGCACTATTAAGATTTTCATGCTACCTTCGTTCTGTAACATAAAGAAGAAAACAAATAACAGGATGAAGTTTGGGCTGAGCGTTATTTACCTGTCACTTTTAACATTGTTTCAAATTTGCAGTGCTTATCTTTAAATGCTTGTTCTTGAAGTTAGTATCAGATGGTTTGTAGAAGGTTGGGGTGACATCATAGTAATTTACAAAATCAGGGGAGACATGAGCAGGGTGAAAAGCCAAGGTCTTTTCCACCGGATAGGTAAAGTAACTGATAGAGCCATAGGTTTATGGTGGAAGAGGGAAGATTTAAAAGGGAGGAAGAAGGAATTTTTTTTTGCACAGAGGGTGACGGGTTTATGGAATGAGCTGCCAGAGGAAGACTGGCAGATGCAAGTACAGCTCCAACATTTAAAAGACATTTAGATGAACATGTGAATGGGGACCGTTTAGAGGCATATGGGCCAAATGCAAGAAGATGGGAATAGTTTAGTTTGGAAAACCTGGCCGGCATGGACAAGTTGGACCAAAGATTGTGCTTGTATGCGCGATGACTGTATGAATATAGAAAGCGAAGAAAAGGGAAGAAAAGATGTGATATAAGACAGGGGGAGATTGGTGTCAGGGATTGTCGGTTTGGTTTATATCAGACAGGGCGAGATTGGTGTCAGTGACTGATGGTCTGTTTTATATCTTTTTACCCTTAGAATTTCTAAGCTCTATCCATACTGACTCTACATCCCCTGATTCTCGGTCGCCCCGTGCAAGGGACTGAATATCATCCCTTACCAACAAGGCCACCTCACCCCCTCTGCCCGTTAGTCTGTTCTTACGATAGCACGTGTAGCCTTGAGTATTCATTTCCCAGGCCATGTCCACTTGAAGCCACATCTCAGTTATCCCCACAATATCGTATTTGCCAATTTCCAAAAGAGCCTCAAACTCATCCATCTTATTTCTAATGCTTCGTGCATTCATATATAGTATTTTTAATTTTGTTACTATCCTCACCCTTCCCAAAAACTTCTATTTCACTCAACCTTACAGCATGATCCCATTTTGAGTTTTCTGCCTCATTGATACAGTTGACTTTCTTGACTACCCCTTTTCTACCTTTCCCTTCAATTTCCTTCTCAAACATCCAGTTTGTCCCCTCCCCCCAGGTACTTAGTATAAATGCAGCTGTGTTGTATTAGCAAACCTGCCTGCGAGAATGCTGGTCCCTCAACCTATTAAGGTGCAAACCGTCTCTCTTGTATAATTTATGCTTACCACAAAAAATACCCTAGTGATCCATGAATTTACATCCTTGCTTCCTGTGCTAGTTCCCCAGCCACACGTTTAAGTCCATTATCGCCCTGTTTCTGGAATTATATCAAACTCTGACAGTGTGAGACAGATTGGAAGCAGGGATGACAGTTCACTTTAAAGAAAACAGTCAAATCGTACTTAATACACAAGCGTTATCAAAGAACCGCGTGTATATTGAATAGAGAAGCAAACTTGATGGGCCGAAAGCAGTACATCCGTTCTCGTTTTATGTTTCACAATGTTTAAACATATTTTGGGATATGAGCATTGTATGGGGAAAACTGCATTGAGGAGATGTTGGGCCCTGAAGTAGCATGAGGAAAGCTCAACGTATTGAATGACCTCCTCCTTTCCCGATGTTTCTGTGCAGTATGTGGGAAAGCTCTGTAAATGTTGTCACAAGCTCTCAGGTGTTAGGAAGGAGGCCTCTGCAGGATCGATAGGACTGCGTTTCCCATTCCCTTTTCTGATAACAAGGCTGGTGCCAGGTATTCTGTCCGGTTTTGTCCTTTAAGATCTCAGAGCAGTTTGATACGATTGAGTGTCTTTCTTGGCCGATTCAGAGACCATTGAAGAGTTGATCACATGTCTGTGCGTCTGGAATCACTTTTAGGCCAGACTAGGAAAGCACTGGAGATTCACTTCCTGAAAGTACATTGGGGAAGTAGATCGATGTTTACAATCAACATTGGACACAAGATCACTATTACTGACACCAGATTTTCGGACTCAATATTTTATTAATTGTTTCTAACTTCCACCAGCTGCTGGAGCATTGACCTGGTCTGGATTCGTAATCCAATGATATTTCCACAACAGCACCATCTCCACATGGGGACCTATCGGAAACCACACTGAGCAGGTTATTTCAGTACTTCTTGACAGCTCTGTCCAAAAGAATTCCCACCAATTTGACTGTCGTGATGGGAGTTCGAGGTGGTAATTGGTCAGATTGTAATTGTTCTCCTCTTCGGGGACTGGACATAGCTGAGTAATTTTCCACAGGGAGATGTCGAGTTGGGTCTGGAATGAAACAGCTTCCCCAGGTACGCAGCTTGTTCTGCAGCACAAGTCTTCAGTCCCATTGCAGGAATGGTTTCAGGGCCTTTGTTGTATCTACTGTGTTCAGCTGTTTCTTCATGTCACATACACAAAATCGAATTGCTTGAAGACTGGCAACTGTGAATCTGTGGGCATCATGATGAGTGTGAGTTGGATCATCCAGTCAACACCTCTGGTTGAGGGTAGTGCAGACACCATATCCTTGACTTTTTTTCACTGATTTAGAGTCGTTCCGATATTTAGGATGAGGATAGTTATGGCGTCCTCTGCTCCATTAAATTGTTTCATAATCCATCGACATTTATGTTTGGATTTAGCAGGACGGCAGAGCTTAGATCCGATCTGTTAGTCTTGGGATCATTTCACCTTCACCATCAGAAGTTATTTCTGCTGTTCGGAATGCAACCAGTCACGTGTGGGTTGTCAACAGGTTTAGGTGCACGTGATTCCGACCTTGGCATCAGCCCTGTATTCAGTGACCTAACCTGGTTTCTGATGCGGTAACACTTCCATTTTCATATTCTCATTCTGCTGAGAGCATCTCTCTGGTGTCACACCTCCAATTTGTTACTTTATCTCAATCCATTTAAGGTAATAATCTAAATCGTTTCTTTTCCACAATGTCAACTTCCGTATTTGAAATGAATGTGCTTCCCTCTGTTATTCTCCCTGACCATGATTAAGAGCTCTGTAGTGTCAGTGATGTCAGTGTTATGCAGTTTTAGAATATAGGAACTTGTGCACCATGCATTATCGTTCAGTCCCTAGTGTACGGCGCTCCAGGTTGGACGGGATGTTTGAGCATCATTGACATCCTTCTTTGGAAATAGTCCAAAAACAGAAATTGCTGAAGAAATTACTGAAAATGTTGCAGCATCTTCTGGAATGAATGCAGAGTTAAACTTTCAGGTCCAGTCACCCTTTACAAAGCTCCCAGTTTCTCCAGCAAGTTTTGTATTTTTATTTCCAGTATCCATAGTTATTTGTTTTAGTGAAAATTTGTTCTGGAGAAACTATTCATTTCTGGAGAAACTCACCAGTTCTGTCTGCATCTGCAGAGACAGAGAAAAAGCATTAACACTTCAAGCCCAATGTGACACTTCTTCAGAACTGAAAAGGATTGGAACCTGGGATTTTTAATCCCTTGTCAGAAATGGGGGATGGATGACAGGGAAAAGAGGGTGCGGCAAAGATAAACGGGCTTTTAGCACTGCTGAACGAGTGGATGATGTAAAATGGGTTTACATTAAGGTGTGAATGGAGAAAGGGGTTCTCTCTATTGAGTGCAAGATAAAGAAGACACAACCACACAAGGTCATAGGGAGGCCAGGAGGGAGAATGTTGACTATGTGGCATTATATAGATCTGGCCTTAAATACGTTTTCACTGTCGAGATCATCGCCCCCTTTATACAAAGGAATCCAGGTGTTTGACTTCTTATTGGCGCTAGTAAGCGTTTCATGCTGCCTTAGTATTGTAACATGGAGAAAACACAAATCACCATATGAAGTTTGGGCTGAGTATTGTTTACCTGTCATGTTTAATATTGTTTAAATTTTCAGTGCTTATCTTTAAATGCTTGTTCTTGAAATTAGTATCAGATGGATTGTAGGAGGTTGGGTGGTGACATTGTAAAAGCTTCTAAAATCATGAGAGATATGGATAGGGTAAATAACCAAGATCTTTCCAACGGCATGGGGGAGTTCAGCCATAGAAGGCACAGTTTTAAGGTGAAAGAGGAAAGATTTAAAAGGAACGAAGGGGCAACCTTTTTACACAGAGGATGGTTGGGTATGGAATGAGCTGTCAGAGGAAGTGTGGTCGATGCCAGTACAGGTACAACATTTAAAACTCATTTGGACAAACATATGAATGGGAAACATTTTGAGGCATATGGGCCAAATGAAAGGTGGGACGGGCTTAATTTGGAAAACTTGGCCAGCATGGACATTTAGAAAAGATTCACGCAGGATCTGAGTGGTTTTGTGAAAGGGAAATTATACTTTGCCCTGGAAAATCATGCAAAATATTTCTGGAGATGCCAGAGAATGTAACAAGCAGACTTCATAAAGGGGATCTGGTTGACACCAGGCTTTCCAGAGATTTTCCACAAGGTATTACAAAATAAAAGTTCTTACACATGACAGAAGGTCGTAGGATGATGGATAATGTATTAACATGGGATGATGATTGGTTCGCACATAGAAATCAGAGAGTCTGGATTAATGAATCTTCATGATAAAGATGTATCTGCTGGAGTACCACAGCTCTGAGTCCGATGGCATCAGTTATTTACAATCTATACTGATAGCCTGAAAGAGGGAGTTGAGTGCAACATAACATCCGAATTTGTGGATGACACTGAGAACCAAAGGCAGGCTGTTATTTAATGGAGAGGACTTCCAGAAAAGGAGCAGTACAAAGGGATTGGAGTCTTCCTGAGTATGAAACATAAAGTCAGCATGCTGGTGCAATAAGTAACTGGGTTGTTTCAAAAGATGGGTTCCTGGGACGAAAGGTTTGTGTTAATGAGAATCTCTGCAATCGTGAGGCGATCATTCATTGGGGTTTAAATGAATGAGGAGTGATACTGCTGAAAAATACAAGACACAGAGAGGGGTTGACACTGTAATTGTTGAGAAGTTCTTACCATTCCTGGGTGGAGTTCCGAAATGGAGGACATAGATACCGATTATGGAATATCGATTTCAGTCTGAGATGCAAAGTAATGTCTTCTCTCAGAAGGTAGTGAATGTCTGGAATTCCCTAACTCGGAGAGGTGTGGAGGGACAACAAATTTGGACTATACAAACACCCAGCGGGTATATATAACTCATTCACTCTCCTCAAGGAGTCGGCAAGAAAGTGGAGTCGAGTCCTGGAGTGGATCAGCCATGTTCGTATTAAATGACAGGGCAAGCTTGAGGGGCCGAATAGCCTACTGTTGTTCCTACTGTTGTTCCTACTGTTATTAATTTCACATGTTATACTTTTGGAAAGTAGCTGGTTATTTTCCTGGAAGTTGTGTTGTGTAATGCTACATTCGGATGAGCAGAGGATTTGTTTGAGTTTACCCTGGGTGAGGTATGGGGGCTGTAGTCACAGTGAATCTGGGTCTGGGACATGGCTTAAATTTGGAGCAGAAGTTACAGAGATGGGAAGCCTGGAAACAGGGATTGGGGGTGAGGGTCACTTCCTGATCCAGGCTAGATTTTCCAAGTACATTTCCAAAACTACACCTAACCATCGGAGTGGCCTCGATTTGCAGGTCCGAAGGGCTGAATGGAACATCAGAACACAGGGCTGAGGGATAGGAATGGCCATTCGGCCCTTTGACACTACGCCACCAGTAAATGAGATCGTGGCTCATCTCATTGTTATGCCAGCTGCACTTTTCTCTCCATGCACCATTATCCCTGATTCACCTGTCTGTGGAAAATCAGATGAAGCCAGCCTCGATATAATATAAAGATTCAGCCATCCCAAACTTCTAGGAAAGAGGATTTCCACTTGACTGAATTCCCACTTTGTGAATTTCTTCTCACTCCATTTGTGACTGAGGATGAAGGGTGTCACTATTTCCTTTTCTCGTCCCAATCCTCCACTGCTCACAACAAATTTTAAATGAAACCAGGTTGGTAATATGACCGATGATAAAGGTCTCAGACTGGGTTAGGTTCAGTGATAAGAAGTCAGGCAGATTTGTTTCGTCAGCCACAAGTTACTAACAGAACTAACGGAGGAGTATGGTGGATCTGTGGGTGGCACTGCTTCCTCACATCACCAAGGAGCTGGGTTCAATTCCAACCGTGGGCAACCCTCTATGTGGATTTGGACATTCTCCCTGTGACCGTGTTGGTTTCCTCTCAGTGCTCCAGTTTCCTGCCACAGTCCAAAGATGTGCAGTTTAAAGGGGATTGCCCATAGTGCCCAGGGATGTGTAGGTTAGGAGGGTTAGTAATGGGAAATGTAGGGTTACATGGATAAGGTAGGGGGCCACGTCCAGGTAGGATGCAGTTTAGTGCATCGTTGCGGACTTAATGGACGGAATTTCCTGCCTCCACACTGCAGAGGTTCTATGACAATGACTACAAATTTGGCCTATACAAACACCCAGTGGGAACATACCTAATCCGCACTTATCAAGGTCTTGTATGTTTTATTCTCATTCCAAGCGTACCCTGTTAAAGCCTTGATAATATAAGCCCATGAATATGTGAAATGAAACATCTCTGAACTGCTTTCAATGTAATTATATCCTTTCTCAGATAAGGAGACACAAAAAAAAATCTCACACTCAGATCATAAAGTTTATATTTGTTTTCTCAAAGTGCTGAGTGTCTTTGGAACACTCTTCCCCACAGACCGTTGGAGGCAGAAATATTGAATATTTTTGAGGCACCGACAGAAGGTTCATGAATAACAACAGAGTCAAGGATTATCGAGGAATGGGCAGCAATTTGCAGCGTAGAGGAAAATGTAGACAGTGGTGTCAAATTACACCGGTCCGGAACATCCAGGAATATAATGCAAAATGAAATGATAATATCGATAAAACATTAAGGGGGAATCCAAGATACCGGAGATCCGGAAGGTCTGTTTTGCTGGGCTCTGCATCATAGCACGGGCAAAGTGGTTCTCTAACACAACCCATCCCAGCCATTTAGTTAAATTCAACACTAAAAGAGCGATAGAATCTTTACTAATCCCGTTTTATCATATGGAAATGACAAAACATGGGAAAGGATCGAGTAAGTCTCAACACACAGTGCACCCGTCAGAAGCATCGAACATGCCTGAGGCTGTAGCTGCAACCCACTCTGCTCGTTCCATAGACCCAGTTACTCACCAGGCCTTGGTCACTGAGTTCACCAAGTTATGCGAAATGATTGAAGTAATGATTGAAGAAGGGTTCAGCAGTGGCTAGATCCGCTCTCAGCCGTGCTCCAAAAACATGAGCAGCAACTTGACAGCCTTGGAAACAGAACAGATTATGCCAAGCACTGAACTGCAGCGACAGAGACCGCGATCAGTTCCTTTCAGGAGAGGATCCTCGCCTTTGAAAAGCAGGTCCATACCTTAACTAACCATGATGACGACCTCGAGAACAGGGATAGGATGAAGAATGTTCACATCGTCAGTTTGCTGGACTGGATGGAAGGTGGTCAGCCAGTGAGTTTGCTGAGAACTGGCTGCAGCGATTACTTCACTTCAAAACTGAAAAGGGACAGATGAAGACTGAGACAGTTCGTCGGGTTATGGTGCGGAGGTCAAACTCAGACCAACGCCTTCGCCCTGTCCTTGTGCAGTTACATAGTTATGGGGATAAACAAAGGCAGATGGAATCTTCCAGAACCCAGGGGAAAGATCTGATGGCTTTAATTCGCGAGGGCTCCAGGATGATGATCTTTCAGGACTTTTCAACGGCAGTGATTCAGGAAAGAAAATATTTTGATGATATCAAGAGAAGAGTAAGGGAACTCGGGAGTCAGTATTCCTTTATATACTCAGTGGTTCTCCGTATTGCTTTCAATGGATACATACACTCGTCTGAGTCTCCAGAGAAAGCGAAAAATTTGTGGATATTTTAAAGTAAGATGGATGTTTAGATAATCATGTTTCTCTCTTAAAGAAATTTTCTTGGATTTTTCTGGTATTAACCAGTGTTAAATTATAGTCGGGGATGGGTAGAGTACTCACTTTTAACTTCTTCATTAGTATTACTACTCTTTTTCTCTTTCCTTGCTTGTGTCTGGGGTGCGACTCAAGCTGGAGCGGGTTACAAAGTTAGTTGTGATGATTAAATACCGACCAAAGTGCAGTTGAAGCCCGAGTTTTGTCATTAATTGCCGTGGATGTCATATTGGTAGCGGGCAGAAGATGAAGTCTTGGGGTATGTAACCGTCCCCACTGGACGGGCGTGGTTGTGTGTGTTGGGGGGGGGGGCGGTAGATTCCCTGTGTAGTGTCATTAGCACTTTGGAATTTGTTTCATTTTATGTTTTTTTATGGGTTTAGTTTTGGAAAGTTTTGAGAGCTTGTTAGATGTAGTAGTCTTAGTTCGTGTTGTTTTTAAGCTCTATGAGTCTTTTTTAATTCATGATCAGTGATGTGTAATTCGAGTTCTTCCTCTCTAGAGCTCAAATGTTGCTACACTGTGTGATGGATAATGATGTTCTTAAATGGTGTACCTGGAAAAATGAGCGGAGCCATCGTCCAGTCAAGAGGAAAAATGTACTTTCTAGTCTTAGAAAGGAGAGGGTGGATGTTGTCCTATTGCAGGAGATGCACCTTGATGACAAGGAACATTTGATATTACAGCAGGGCGGGTTTGATCGGGTTTATTTCTCGTTTTATTAATAGCAGGAGTAGGGGAGAAGCCATATTGGATAGGAAGAATCTTCCAGTTAAATTACTAGATTACATTAGACATTCACAGGAGGATCATAATCCCCAAACCCTTGAACTATGGGAAAGAATACAGTATTTTGAATGGTTATTGCCTTTCGGAGCACCCACGTAAAACCGTGGTAGATGCATTTTCCAAATTAAGTTATCTTGTCTCATGGTGCATTACTGTAGATAATTTCAACTGTCCTATGGACCCCACAGTGGACAGAATGTCCAAAGGTCACCCAATACCCTCGTCATAATGTAAGCAATTAGTTGATTCTTGTGCAGAACTAGAGCTGGTGGATGTCTAGAGGCAGATCCACATCACAAGTAGGGATTTTATTTTCTCCTATAACCCGCATAAATGCCACACGAATGTTGATCTCTTCTCCATCCCTGCAACAATCTTAAGTTCGGTGGAATCCTGCACAATTGGGAAAATTACTATTTCTGACCATGAAGTAGTATAACAGTTTCGAGACGCTGGCGAATGGATCCTTTTTTTCTTAAGGCTAGTTAGTTCATTGAGTATTTCTGTAAACATTTCAGATCTTTCTTAGCCATTAATGCAGATTCAAACAGTAACACATTCATTCTATGGGAAACTGCTAACGCTCATGCCAAGGGAATAGTTATTCATCAGGAAGCGGCAGAAGGGGGAGCAGGAACGCTGGCTTAAGGCACAGCTGAGGACAGCCGAGAGTGCATTCTGTGATAGCCCCTCAGTGCCTAATCTGCAGAGGATCACGACGCTTCTGTCTACAGTGAATTCCTCGCTCACACAGACAGCCAGGAAGGAACTTACTTTTGAAAAACGAAGGCTGTTTGAACATGGTGATAAGCCAGGCAAGTATTTAGCCTAACTTGCCAGGATAATGAGCGCCCCCTCAAGCCATTACCTCAATTAGGGAAGGTACTGGGATCCTTCCCTTCGATTCCAAAAAGATTAATCCAGCCTGTCCAAGAGTTTTCTGCGAATTATTTCAGACTGAAAATTTTGAGGATAGATGGATTAAGATGGAGTCATTTTTCAAGAACCTGAATTTTCCAGGAGTAACCCCTGAATAAGTGTTGTGCCTTAATGCACCATTGTCAGCGCAGGAGGGTGTGAAGCAGCTTCAGAATGTAAAGGTGCACGTTCCTGACGGATTTCTGAGGGAATTTTATAAATAATTTATCAACCTATTGTCAGGGCTGATGTTTAACATGTTCTGTCACTCACACAGTCATGAACCCCTCCCTCCATCCTTTAGAGAGGCTCATATCTCTCTGATGCTTAAGAATGGAAGACCCTGGAGGATTGTGCTTCTTACATGCCAATCTCACTTTTAAATGTTGGTTTCATAATCCCGTCTGTGACCTGTACATTAAGGTGGAAACTTTGCTGCCTTCCGTTACCAAAGAGGACCAAACATGCTTTGTAAAGGGCCACAGATCTTCCTACACTGTTAAGGGATTACTCAATATGATCCAAGAGTGTCAATCGCAATCTGTCCAGGGATTATTAATCTCTTTAGATGCGAGAAGGCATTTGATTGGGTTGAGTGGCCGGATCTCTTCTGTACATTAGAACGGTTTGGTCGATGCAAAGTTTTTATCAAGTGGGTGTGGTTCCTTTACCGCGATTCTCTGGCTGCGGTTCTCACTAATGGTGTGGCCAACCAGTAATATTAATATTTCTCCAGGCAGCCAACAAGGTTAACACTTTTCACCATTCTTGTTTACGTTGGGGATTGAGCCACTGGCGAAGGCCATCCGTAGGGATGCCCACATATCTGACCCAGAAGTAGGATAGAAGTCACGTAAGATTACATTGTATGCAGAAGAGGGTGTTATGCTTTTTGTCAAATTCCGCAATTTCGGTAGTTCATTTGATGCAATTCATTGATTCGCTTATTGCCTTTCTGGGCGATAAGATTAATTTGACAAAGTTGGAGGCCATGCCTATGGGAGGTCTTAGGGAAATACCTAATACTGAGGCCAAATCCTGGTTTCCTTTTAAATGGTCACTGGGGTGGTTTCCCTATTTCAGTATATTCATTGCATCTGTCTTTGATCATTTATTTAACGTGAACTCTATCCATTTGTTTGACAAAATTAAACAAGATCTTCAAAGATGGGAGGCATTTCCAATATCCTGGCTAGGTCGGATAGCTGTTATTAAAATGAATGGAGGGGTAAATGTAGGGGAATGGGTATGAGTGGGTTGCGCTTCGGCGGATCAGTGTGGCCTTGTTGGGCTGAAGGGCCTGTTTCCAAACTTTAAGTAATCTAAGATAATTTTTAGAAAACAATGGCTGGTTTAGCTCGTTTATTTGGCACCATAAGTACTCTTTATCAAGCTAACAAAATTGCAACTGCCCCACAGATTGTGGGGAGTTGATCTCCCCGATTAAAAGCAATCAATTAAGTTCTTTTCATCATATGTGAGTGCTTGGGCCACTGAGGTCTCTGCATCAATATGGCTAGACATTGAGCCCTCTCAGACAAAGTGAACCTTTATCAGTCTGTTGTTCTTAGATAAATTGACAACGTTTATGGAGTATTGTCATAAACTAATGATGATCAATACTATTAAAACGTGAAGGACAATGCGTCAGATCGAGGGCAATACAGACAAAACCATGTTTCTTAACCCGATAATTGGTATACCGGGTTGTCAACCGGGGATGATGGATTCCAGGTTTAAACTGTGGGCAGCGAGGATGTACCTTGCTTGAGTGATTTAGAATTAGTAGTATCCCTACAGTTTGGAAACAGGTCCATGGGCCCAGCAAGTCAACTTCGATCCTCTGAAGAGTAACCCACCCACACCCATTCCCCTACCATCCTATATTTACCCTGACTAATGCCCCAAAGTACAGATCCTGGAACACTATGAGCGATTTAGCAATGGCCAATTCATCTAACCTGCACATCTTTGTGAGTGTTGGAGGAAACCTACGCAGACACAGTTGAGAATATACGAACTCCACACAGCCAGTCACTCAACCAAACCCGTGACCCTGGTACTGTGAGTCAATGCAAACCACTGAGCCACCACGTGTTACTTGAGGGAGAAACAATGATATCATTTGGTCAAATAACTCGTTAAGTATGGACTACCGAGTAGAGACTTCTCCTGTTTTTTTCCAGATTAGAGATTTGATTTTTTTAAAAATAACAGAGACTGATAGATCCGATACAGAGAGATGGGTTCTTTTTGCTAAGAATACACTCTCTGTCAGCACCCTTTATCATCAGTTGGATAATGTCCCCTCAGACAAGACTGTGCAGTATCGTGACGTCTGTGCGAGAGAGTTGGGGGTTGAGATCTCTTTGGAGACACGGGAGGATATTTGTGAAAATGCTCAAAGGATTTTGATCTGGAACAGGAAAAATTCCATGCAGTTGTAAATAGGGTCAATCTGACACCAGTGTTTCTCTCAAAATTCAAAGTGGGATTATCTTCAGCATTTCCTAAATGCAGAATGACTACAGGCACTCTTGCTCATTACATATGGTCCTGCTGCAGGCTTCATATATATTGGATCACTGTGTTAGGTTTGACAGAGTGGGCCTTGGAGACCGAATTGGAGATAGACCCGGTTTCTCTTTTCCTGGGCCTGCCCAGAGTATCTTACGCATGGGAAAAAAAATCCAAACCTTCTGTGCTAGGAAACTTATTCTGTTGTGTTGGATGTCTGAAAACTCCTCGGGGCTGTTGGTCTTTGGAAGCTCCTCATGGAAAATATCCCTTTGGTCTTTCTCACCAGTCTGGTGCACCAAAAAACAGAGATTAGTACAAGACATAGAGTCATAGAGATGTAAAGCTGGAAACCTTCTGTCCAACCCATCAATGCCGACCATATATCCCAAACTAATCTTGTCCCAGTCCCACCTGCCAGCACCCGGCCCATAACCCTCCAAACCAGTCGTATTCATATACCCATCCAAATGCCTCTTAAATGTTGCATTTGTATGAGCCTCCCCCAACTCAACTGGCAGCTCATTCTATACACATACTACCCTCTGTGTGAAATAATTGACCCATAGGTCTCTTTTATATCTTTCGCCTCTCACCCTAAACCTATAACCTCTCATTCTGGCTCTCCGACTCCAGGGAAAAGACTTTACCTATTTACCCTATCCATGCCCATCATAATTTTGTAAAACTCTATAATGTCACCCCTCAGCCTCCGACGCTCCAGGGAAAACAGACCCAGCTTTTTCTGCGTCTCTCTATAGCTCAAATCCTCTAACCCTGGCAACATCCTTGCAAATCTTTTCTGAACCCTTTCAAGTTTCACAACATATTTCCGATAGGAAGGAGACCAGAATTGCACGCAATATTACAACAGTGGCCTATCCAATGTCCTGTACAGTCGCAAAATGATCTTCCAACTCCTGTACTCAATACTCTGACAAATAAAGGAAAGCACATCAAACGCCTTATTCACTATCCTATCTACCTGCGACTCCACTTTCAAGCAGCTATAAACCTGCACTCCAAGGCCTCTTTGTTCAGCAACACTCCCTGCGACCTGACCATTAAGTGTATAAGTCCTGCTAAGATTTGCTTTCCCAAAATGCAGCACATCGCATTTATCTGAATTAAACTCCATCTTCCACTTCTCAGCCCATTGGCAATTTGGTCAAGGTCCTGTTGTAATCTGAGGTGACCTTCTTCGCTGTCCACTACACCTCCAATTTTGGTGTCATCTGCAAACTTACTAACTGTACCTCTTATGCTCGCATCAAAAACATTTACGTCAATGACAAAAAGTAGTGAATCCAGCACCGATCCTTGTGGCATTGCACTGGTCACAGGCCTCCAGTCTGAAAAACAACCCTCCACCACCACTCTCTATCTTCTACCTTTGAGCCAGTTATGTATCCAAATGGCTAGCTCTCCCTGTATTCCATGAGATCTAACCTTGCTAATCAGTCTCCCATGGGGAACCTTATGAAAACCTTTACTGAAGTCCATATAGATCACATCTACCCCTTTGCCCTCATCAATCTTCTTTGTTACTTCCTCAAGAAACACAATCAAGTTTGTGAGACATGATTTCTCACGCACAAAGCCATGTTGACTATCCCTAATCAGTCCTTGCCTTTTTAAGTACATGCACATCCTGTCCCTCAGGATTCCTTCCAACAACCTGCCCACCACCAACGTCTGGATCTCTAGTCTATAGTCCCCTGGCGTGTCCTTACAACCCTTCTTAAACAGTGGCACCACGTCATCCAACCTCCAGTCTTCTGGCACCTCACCTGTGACTTTCCATATTACAAATATCTCTGCAGGAGGCCCAGCAATCACTTCTCTAGCTTCCCATAGAGTTCTGGGGTATACCTGATCAGGTCTTGGGGACCCGTTTCAAGACATCCTTGGGTATTTATCCAACTTTACCCATTTTAATGCATCCAGCACTTCCTCCTCTTTAATATGGACATTTTCCAAGGTTTCACCATCTATTTCCCTACATTTTATGTCTTCCACAATAAATACTGATGCAAAATACTCGTTTACTATCTCCCCCATACTTCCCGTGCTAGGAAAAATATTCTGTTATGTTGGATGTCTGAAAACCCCCCGGGTCTGTTGGGTCCTTGTAAGCTCATCATAGAGAATATCCTTTTGGACTTTCTCACGATTATGGTGCACCAAAAACCAAAGATTTACATAAGATATGGCAACCCTTTTTGGATTACCGCGATACAGGCTTATCTGCCACTCTAAAAAGGGCTTTTATATAGCCATGACGATATTGTCTAATGAATCTAGTATGAAGAATTATGAACATATGAATGCTTAATGCTCTCCAAGAACGAGAACTATCATTTTGTTATGCTGAGCCATATTATTTATTTATTGTTTTTTTTTGTTTTTTTTCTGTCCATTTAGTTACTTTAACTTGTTTTGTATGTACATGCAATTGGGTGTAATTTTGTTCAGTTATTTGAGTTGTTTTGTTATTGGTTTAATATAATAATAAAAGCCTCTTTTTCAATAAAAATGTTTGTTAAAAAATTAAAATGCCAGAATAGAGTCCCAAAGAACTGTCATTAGAGAGACTACTCATGGTGGTTTATCCTGAGGGTCGGTGATATGATTTATGCTTTTCCAGCACCACACTTTTTGCAGCATCTGTAGTCCTCACTTTCTCCCAGATTTCATTAAATGTGCCACATCCCAGGGGGAATAAAACACGAGTAAAAATGGGACTCATTACAGAAGACACAACAGTCTCCATTTTGGTTACTTTTGCAACAAACTTCCCAAACAAGACGGTGCTATAACAGATATACAGTGAGTGTGAGGGAGCAGAGAGAATACAGTGACCCTTATCCTGACAGAGCGGGGAAGGTTATTGATGCTTGTCCTGTTTTGCTGGACATTTCCTCAGACCGCACTCTGCACTGAGCTGGGTGGGGAGCTCAGACCATGCTCGGTGGGTCTGGTGGTGTGATCCCTCTGGGAAGAGAATGCTCCCACTCTGTACTAGCCCATCCACCAGGACCTCCGTGCCCCTGTTGACAAACCGGGTGTAATTTCCCCTTAGCTGCCATGCTCGGGGTAAACTGTGCAGGGCAGTTCTGAACTGAGAAAGCACAACCGTGTACCCATTGGCATTTTAAAGGTGGCTCAAGTGCCAGGGATCACAGAATACCGGGGCATCCCGGCGATGGTGAGTACCTCCAGTCATGATGGGTTGGAGAATCGGGCTGGCATTGTATGAGAGGGACACTATGCAGTGGGGAGGGTAGTTAAGGAGGTGAGATTGGTAAGATAGCACCAGGAATCTAGCTCAGCCTCGTGCAGACAACCCCTCTGTCACACTTAATGAAAATGTCACTGCGACAGTTTTTTTGTTAGATTCAGCCCAATGAGGCGAAGACTCTGCTGTCCTCACTCGCAGTTACAAAGCTGCAGAACAATTGCTCATCCAAAACTCTCCATCGCCTGAACTGACAGCAATATCGCTTTCACTCGTAACTCTTCGAAATGCTAACCCGTGTTGTATGAGACTATCGAAATGTCTTCATTTCAGTATTCTGAAACGGGTGAACATATCCTTCCATGACATTTTTTCTCAGTCTCCCCCACTCTGCATCCACTCCAAAACACACTCATTTACAGTCGTACTGCACGAGACTGCCAGTATGACTGGCTATTTGGCCCAGCTGGTCCATGCCAACCAAAATGTCCATCCAGAGTCACCCCATTTCCCTGCCCTTGTTCTGTATCCCTCTAATCCATTCCTATTTGTGAATTTGTCCAAATGCCTTTTCAATGTTGTTATTGTACCCACCTCAATCACTTCCACTGCAAGCTCAGTCCATATGCGTACCACACTCTGTGTAAAAAAGTTGCCCCTCAGTTTACTTTTTATATTTTTTATCCTTTCCAAACATTAATGGATGTCCTCTAGTCCTTGATTCCCCAACCTTCGGAAAAGAATTGAAGTATTCACCCCATGCACGCCACTCATGATTTTATAAGACTTACACTTCTATAAGAACCCCCTCAGTGCCTATGCTGTAAAGAAATAAGTTCTAACCTGTCCAACCACTGCCTATAACTTAGAGCCTTGAGCTCATGAAACATCTTTGTATATTTGTTCTACATTCTTTCTTGTTCAATAATATCCTTTCTAGAGCAAGGTGAACAAACTGAACACAATACTCTAACTGCAGCCTTACCAATATCCTGTACAACTGCAACATAACCTCTCAACGTCTATACTCCATGCCCTGATGAAGGCCAGTGCGCCAACAGCCTTCTTCACTGTCCTGTGTATCTGTGACACAAATTTCAGGCAACCGTGCAGCTGATCTCCCACGTCCTTTTGTTCCACTACACTCCTTAAGGCACTATCATTCATCACTAAACTCCTACCTGGATTTGTTTTTCCAAAATGCAAGACGTCACACTTATCTATATCAAACTCCATTTGCCATTTATCAGCTCAATTCCCCTGCTGGTCAAGGTACTGCTGCAATTTCTGATAACATTCCTCACTTTTAACGATGCCTCCTAATTTAGAGTCATCTGCAAACTTACTAACCTTGCGTTGTGCACTCTGGTCCAAATCATTGATAGAGATAATAAACAGCAATGGGCCCAGTACCGACCCCTGAGACACTCCACTAGTCACAGGCCTCCAGTCTGACAAGCATCCCTCCACCATAGTCATTTGCTTCATAACGTCAAGTCAATAGTGTCGCCAGTTTGCCAGTTTACATTGGAGTCCATGCGATCTAACTTTCTGGAGCGGCCTACCATGTGGAAACTTATCAAAGGCCTTACCAAATCCATATAGACTATGTCTACCACCCTGCCCTTGTCAACATTCCTGGTCACTTCCTCAAAACACTCTATCAAAATTTGTAAGGCATGACCTGCATCGCACAAAGCTATGCTGACTGCTCCAAGTCCAACTCTGTCTTCCCAAATGCATGCATATCTTATATCTAGGAACCTTCTCAAGTGGTTTCCGGAAACAGATATGAAGCTTACTGGTCTATATTTCCCAGGCTTTTCTTTTCAGCTCTTCTGAATAAGGGCTCAACATTTGCTACTGCCCAGTCTTCTGGGTCTTTGGCCCCTGAACTGTCTTCTCTCGCCTCTTGCAGTGCTCTTAGATATAGCTGGTTAGGACCAAGAAATTTATCTAACTTTATGCATTCTAATATGTCCAACGGCGCCTCTACTCTGATATGAACTGTACCAAGATATGACAATTAACCTCCCAAAGGTCACAGGTCTTCATGTCTTTCTTCATGGTATACACAGAGGGGAAATCGAGGACATCAAACATCTCTTGTTTATTACATATGCGTGTCTATTTTGGATTTTAAGGCATCCTTTTCTCTCTCTAGTTGTTCTTTCTCTTTACTGTACTGAATTTGGATTCACCCTAATCTGCTCAGCCAAGGCTATCTCATTACCCCCTTTTCGCCTTCTTGATTTCCTTCTTCAGTAAACTCCTGTGTCCGCTGTGTACCTCCAGGGATTCCCTTGATCCCAGCTGCCTGTACCTGAGCCTCGCCTCCTTTTTGCTGGTCCAAGCCTCAATATCTCTTGTCATCCAAGGTTCTCTCTTCCAGCCTCACTTTCCCTTCACCCTCAAAGGAACATATAGACCTTGAACTCGGGCTATCTCACTTTTGAAGCCGTCCTCTTGCCCGGAATCCTTTTACCTGGAAACAAATTACTCCTATGAACCCGTGCAATCTGCTGTCTAATTTTAACCAAATATGCCTTGCCACTATTTAGAACTTGAATCCGTGGACCATATGTTTTCCTCCCATAACTATTTTAAAATTAATACAACGCTCGTCACTTTTCCCAAAATACTCCCCCGCTTTACCTCCGTCACCAATCCATCCCTATTTCCCAACAGTTGGACGAGTTTGTCCCTTCCAGAGTAGGACCCTCTACATACTGCTTGTGGAAACTTTCCTGAACACACTGAAGAAATTAAGTTCCATCGAAGTTCTTAACCATCTGGAAGTCCCAGTCTCTGTTAGGAAATTTTAAGTCACCTATTATAACAACCCTATTGCTCCTGCTACTCTCACCAGTCTCCCTGCATATTCGTTCCTCCAATACCCATTGATTATTTGGAGGTTTACAGTTTAACTACTATAACATCACCATCCCCCTCTTACATCCTTGCACCATTCACAAAACCCACATCGGATATTATCTCAGTTATTTCATCTTTAAATACTTGTGTGATACTCGTATTAATCAGAACTGTTGCTATTTGAACTGTTTCCATTTGCATCTGTCTCTTGCAATGATTTTCACATCCGCAGCATCCCTTGTCAAGGCACAGTGGAGATATGGAGCAGTAAATGGATTGTAGCTGCAGATGCTGTCACTTCCAGCATGGGCTGCAAGTTTCTCCACACTGGGCAGTGATCTAACACAGTGTTACCGAACAATGTGACAGCCTGGGTTTATATAGGAATGAACCAGTGCGGTCTGCACAGCTCCCTACGCTGGAAATTATAGATCAAGCATTGGTGTGGGCTGCACAGAGTTCCACTCTGGACCGGATTTACACAGTGCTCTATTCTGAATGTATTATGGATGGGCTGGTTATGTGAGTTGGATTGCGAATGTGAGAGAACTAAACATCTGGCAATACCTTCATTTTGTGTTTCCTTTCTTGTGATTGGACCCTTCAAATCCTGACTCATCCGGTTAGAGCCATCCCCCTCAATGAGTCATGGTGACTGTTGTTACAGTATCTGGGTCTGCAACATGACCAACAAATGGAGCAGAGACTGCACAGAGCGGAGTCTCCGTAAAATGGAATGAGGGAATCACCATCAGATCAGCCGTGGTCTTGGTGAATTGTGGGCCAGGATTGAATGGACCACGAATGCAACTTATTCATATATTTATGTTTGTTCCAAGAAAACTACTCTTCTCTTCCAATATCCCATACAAGTGGGGACTGAAGCACCTCATCCTGTTTCTGCGTAACAGGATTCTCGGGTCTCACTACTCTCAAGATTTCCCTGTGTCCCAGTCTTGAGCAGTTGAATGACTCCCTCCTGTCCCTATGTCCAAATCTTGCGCAGTTGAATGACTCCCTCCTGTTCCTGTATCCCAGTCTCAGCCGTTGAATGACTCTCTCCTGTTCCTGTGCGCCCAAACTCGAGCAGGTGAGTGACTGCCTCCTAATCCAAGTTTTGTGAAAATAGATTTCCTCCTCCTGCTTCTGAGTAACAGGTTCCTATATTTCTGTGCTCACCTGCTGCTTCTGTGGAATGGAGTTGAGGGACTGAATGGCCTCTTCACATTCTTTACAGCTTCTCTTGTCAAAAAGACTGTCTCCTGTTTATGTAAAGCACCAAAATCTGAATGATTTATTTGACTCTCAGTAATTGAACAAACAAGCTGACTTACAGAATTCAGAATCTGAATAACCTTCTCCTGTTCCTGTGTTGTACACACAAGGGTCAATAGAGTCTGAGAGATGTACAGCACGGAAAAAGATCCTTCAGTCTGGTCGTCCATACCAACCAAATATCCTAAATAAATCTCGTCCCCCTTGCCAGCGTTTGGCCCATCTCCCTCTAAACACTTCCCATGCACTTATCCATCCAAATGCCTTTTAAATGGTGTAACTGTACCTGCCTCCACCACCTCTTTTGTCTGTTCAATCCATACACACAGCAGTCTCTGTGTGAAAATGTTGTCCCTCATGTCCCTTTTTAAATCTTTCCCCTCTCACCTTTAACCTTTGTCTTCTAATTTTGCCCTCGCCTATCCTGCAGAAAAGACGTTGATTGTTTACCTTATCTATGCCCCTCATGATTTTATAAACCTCTTTAAGGTCACCCCTCAAACTCAACACCTGAAAATAGCCCCAGCCTATTCAAACTCTCCTCGTAACTCTAACCGTCCAACACCTGCAACATTATTTTAAATCTCTTCTGCACACTTTCAAGTTTGGAAACATCTTTCCGACAGCAGGGTGACCAAAATTAAAGGCAATATTACAAAAGTGGCCAAACCAATATCCTCTACAGATGCAACATGTCATGCAAACGCATAGACTCAAAGCACGCACCAATAAAGGGAAGATCACCGAGTGACTTCTTCACTACACTGGGACCTGTGATGGCACTTTCAATGAAAGGAGAACCTGCACCACAAAGCTAGCTTTTCTGCCTCACAGCGCAGCGATCTGGGTTTAATTCCATCCTTGAATGACTGGCTGCGTGGAGTTTGTACATCCTCTCCGTGCCTACGTGACTTTCCTCCGGGTGCTATGTTTTCCTCCGACAGTATAAAGATATGCAGATAAGGGTAGATTGGCCATGCTCAATTGTGTACAGTACCCAGGGATGTGTAGGCGAGGTGGATAAGCCATGGGAAATGCAGGCTAAGAGGGATAGGGTAGGGGTTTGTCCGGTGGAATACTGTTTAGAGGGTCAGTGTGGCCTCGATGGGCCGAATAGCCTGTTTTCTCACTGCAGGGATTCCATAATGTCTATGGAGTTCTTCTAGATTGGCAGCTTTCGACAGAACCCTACCTGTATGTCTTGCCTTGATTGTTCTTGCCAAAATGCAACACCTCACATTTATGTAAAATAAACTCCATCTGCCACTCCTCGGTTCACCTCAGAAATGTCCCATTATAGTCTGAGAGATCATTCCTCATTCTCAACTACGCCACCTAATTTGGAATTATCTACAAACTTACTGACCATACTTCATATACTCAAATGTAAATGATTTGTATAAGTAACAAAAGGCAGTGAACCCCCTATTGATCTTTGCGGCACGCCACTGGTCACAGGTCTCCAAGTTTAATGAACAAATGTCCACTGTCACGCCCTGTCTCCAATATTCAAGAAAATTTTGGATCTAAATCGCGAGTTCTCCCTGGATCCCAGCCAGTCTAACCTTGCTAACCAGTCTACCATGTAGACCATTGTGGTTTCCTTCCTGAGTCCCATAAAGACACCATCCACTGGCCTGTCTTCATCAGTCATCTTCATCACTTCCTCAAAAGGTTACACCGAGTCAGTGAGACCTGATCCCCAATGTACAAAGACCCTCTTCAGTCCTTGTCTTTTCAAATGCATTTACATCCTTTTCCCACAAAATTGCCTCCAACAATTTCGTCACCATTGACGTCAGGCTCACCTGTCTATAGTTACCTGCTTTTTCCTTACTTTCTTAAATAATGAAACTATGTTAGCAACCCTCCAGTCTTTTGACACCTCACTTGTGGAAATCAATGATACAAGTATATCAGCAAAATGCTGAGCATCCCTTTCCTAGCTTCCCACAAACTTCTGGGATGCAACTGATCAGGTCCCGGAGATTTGTTTATCTTTATGTGTTTTAAAATGTCCAACACCTCCTTATAATATAGACACTTTCAAGATATCACTATATATTTCTTCATTCTCTCGCTCTTGTAATCTTCTCCACATCAAATACTGAGGAGAAATACTTGTTTCGTATCCCTCCCATCTGTGGTTCCACACATAGGTAGCCTTACTGATCTTTAAGGGGCCCTATTCTCTCCCAAGTTAATCTTTTGCTATTAAAGGATTTGTTGAATTTCTTCAATGCCTCATTAACCCTATTTCTAAAGCCATCTCACGCCCACATCTTTCTGGCCCGAGTTCCCCGTTGACTGCACACGTACTGCCCTTATACTCCTCTCGGGATTCACTTGATCTCAGCTCTGTTTACTTGAAATACGCCTCCTTCCTTACCTTGACCAGAGCATCAATATATCTAGCCATCCAGCACTCCCTGTACCCACCAGCCTTGCCCCCTCACTAATAGAAACATGTTAGTTCTGGAGTCTCTGAAAACAGGTTTTGATGGCCGTGCATTTTCCAACCATCCCTTTACCTGTGAATAGGGTATTCCAACCAGCCTTTCACAGGGCTCGCCTAACACTTTCAAAATTGGCCTTGTTCAAAGTTAGAACTTTAATGTTTACATCAGGTCTTTCCTATTCCAAAAATAATTTAAAACTAATCTTTATGCGTAACAGACATGGAAGTTAAACAAACACTTCCTGCCCCTCTGTAACAGGCTCGAGAGGCTGAATGGGCTCCTCGTGGCCCTCTGTAATAGACTGGAAAGGCTGAATGGCCGCCTCATGTGTGTGTGTAGCAGACCCGAGACATCAAATGACACAGCAACCCGTGGATTATGATCAGCTGGTAAACTGTATCTAAAGGAGGTCCATCCCTTCTCAGTTGCAGAAATACAAACAACACAATGTACTCCAGGTGACCTCTCAATAACACTCCATACAGCTGCAGCGACATATCTCTTCGTTTTGAATGATTCTGTTGGCAAAATGTGCCAATATTCTAGATTTCCAACTTTTCAAGTCACAACAGGCTAATATGGGCTCAATGGTCTTCTCTTATCCCTCTATAAGAGGCCCATGGGGACAGAATTGCTTCGGCCTGTTGCTGAGCAGCAGTCTCAATGCTCTGTCTCAAAGTTATGAATGGATTTGGTAGCAGGGCACTTAAAACCAGGAGTAGCCTCACACTGGTCAATAAGTATCATACTTTGGGTTAAGGTATCTAGACACTTGCCCACCCAACATTTTTTTATGTAGCCGATCTGTTATTTTATAACTGCCTCCTTTCATAAGCAGAGTGGAACACATATAGACCCCTGCAATGTTCTGTTAATACACTCATATACAAGTTAAAACAAGATTATAAAGGCTTATGGTCTATCCCTCCGCAACCCTCATCCATTCCTTCCAAACCCAGTAAATGTTCCCATTTATAGTGATATGAAAAATGATGTGTGGAACTCGTTAACTGAGCCTGTTTATTCAGTCATGATTTGTAAATGCCGGTGTTGGACTGGGGATGTACAAAGTTAAAAATCACACAACACCAGGTTACAGTCCAAAGGTTTAATTGGAAGCACACTAGGTTTCGGAGCGCCGCTCCTTCATCAGGTAATAATGGAGGACACAATTCTAAGGCACAGAAATTATAGCAGAAATTTACAGTGTGATGTAACTGAAATTATACATTGAAAAATACCTGATTGTGTGTTGAGTCTTTCATCTGTTCGAATACCATGATAGTTTCACTCATTTCATGTGTAAATCATAAAACCCTTTTTTTAAAAAATAAGTTGCATTCTTAGGTTAGCTGTAACATTGGCTGTTAGCTAGACAATATGCTGAAGGTGTTGGCCCCTTGTGTTCTCTGTCTATGCCATGATGTTTAGATTGATTCTAATCTGAAAAGTGAGATAACAGTTTTACATGAATTCATACAGTTTTTGAGCAAAGTCCAATATAACCCTGCAAGTACAAATTCACCCCACAAAATATATGTGTGCATTTAGGTCGTCTGTTTGTGTGTGCGTGGGCTTGTGTGGGTTGAGGGTTGTGAGTGTGATGGAGTATATATGTGTGAAGTCTGAAGTCTGTGAGGGGGTGCATGTGTGAATGTGGGAATCTGTGGGCGTGTCTGGGGTGGGGGGCTGTGAGTGTCTGTAAGAGAGAGTGCATATGTGTGTACATGAGTGTGGAGTGGTCTAAGTCTCTGAGCGGATGCCTGTGTGAGTGTGGGTGTCTGTAAGGGTCTGTGGGAGTGTCTGTGTGTATGTCTGTGTACATGCGTGTCCGTGTGTATGTTTGGGTATAGGAGTGCCTGCGTATGTGTGTGTATAGTGGTGTCTGTGTCTGTGTGTGTATCGTGCAATGGTGGTCACCTTTACTGTGACATGAACCCAAGGTCCCAGTTGATGCCCTCCCTATGGGTACCAAAATTAGTTATCAGACTCTGCTCGGCCACTTTTCGCTGCTGCCTGTCCTGAAGTCCGCCTTGGAGGATGGATAGCCGGAGGTCCGAGGTTGAATGTCCTGCACCACTGAAGTGTTCCCCAACCAAGAGGGAAAACTGTCTGTTTTTGTCTTTAATGTGAATCTCTCTGGTCCTACTGTATCTTTCCCTGGCCTTGGGTTTTGTCTCCCGAGTGTATCAAGTGCTGGCATTGTGTATCTCAGTAATAATGAAATGGTGTGTTCACTTCCCGGTATGTCCCATGTGATGGCTATGGACAGGTGTGTTTCAGAAGTTATGAGACACATCCTTGTAACTTGGTTTGTACCTGTGGTTGGCGGTCTCAGGTGACGTTGCGATCAGTAACATGAGGAAGCCGACTGAGTAAAGGACCAGGCATCTAAATTGTGTGACAATGCTGTCACTATTTTAAATAAAGGTTATTTTCTCCTTTTTTTAGTAAGAGGTCATAAAGGCCAAACTGCCGACTGAAAACGGCTCAAGTAAATAACTTACGGGGCGTTTGGGGTTTTTAATAAATAGTAGTAAAAATGGCCAGCTCGCACAGACAAGATTTTTTCTTGTAGATGTAACAGTTACCAGGTGCTTGTTGTCCCAGAAGGGTTGGAAGTTTTAGTAAATTATCCCTAGCTGCTGTTCTCTCTGTAACTTCACTTGATGCTGTTTCGTCCTGGATTGGAGAACTGTATGCAAGAATGCATGTCTGAATGTTTCTTTTTGCCAAAGGGTGTGTTTAGGTTATTTTAGTAAATTGGAACAGTTGATTTGTAGAAGGTACTGTATCCATTATTCGGTTAAGGTTTCCAATAGTTATTTTATTCTAAATTCCTCTTCATTTTGTATGGATTTTCATTAGAGTCTTTAAATATATTGTGATTTGCTTAATGGTGAGTGGTTTGACTAGTAGCATCACATCTGGAACACCCAACTCATATCAAGAAAAGGTTGGAATCCAAGCGACCTTTTTAAACTAGTTTGAGTCAGTCTGGTTGGTCTATAGCAAACTGGGGACTCTCGTCTGGTTCTAAATCAGGAACACCAAATTGGGTTTAGAATTTCAATCCCTACTGTGTGCAAACAGGCCATTCGACCCAACAAGTCCACACTAACCCTCCGAGGAGTAACCTACCCAGACCCATTCCTCTACACTATTATTACACATTTACCCCGACCAAAAACTCCTAACCCACACATCCTTGAAAACTACAAACAATTTATCATGGCCAACTCACCTGACAAGCACATCTTTGGGTTGTGGGAGGAAACCAGATAATCCAGAATAAGCTCATGCAGACACTGGAGAGTATGCACTAGGAGGCTATTGGGTTCAAAGGTCGTGTATGGTAGTTGTTAGTATCTTTGGTTCCGGATGTTGAATTCGGTTGATTTAAACAGTGTTTTGTGTATAAAGATTCTTTCAGTCACTGAGAGTTCTCGGGGTGTGGAAGAAGTGAAGTTGGGGGTTTTACATAAGGTAATGAAGGCAAAGCTTTAGGAATTGGCAGACAAGCTGGAGTTGGGGTTGTATTTGCCTGTGAGAAAATGAAAGATAATTACAGCTAGAGCTCGGCAATTATATTTGGTGAAACCACCATCAGAGTCTTCGGAAATGGCGAGAATTCAATTTCAAATGAGGCACCTTGAACATGAGAAGGAATTGAAACTGTTTGAATTATGATGAAAAGTAGAAATAAAAGAACAGGAAATGAAGAAGAAAGAGAGAACAAGAGAGAAGAAAAGCAGAGAGCTTAAACTTCAAAGGTTAGTAATTAGAGAGGAAAGTTGACATAGAAGGCGTTGATGAAGGTAGACGGTCGGCTGGATGAGGAGGATAGTGAGGATGATCAACCCTATAGTAGCCAAGGGCTTGATGGGGATCTGTTTAAATACATCCAGGTATTATCTACATTTGAGAAGAAGGATGGGGGAGCCTTTTTAATTTCATTTCAGAAAGTGGCTAAACAAATGCAGTGCCCAGTGAACATGTGGATTTAGTTGATTCAAACAAAACTGATAGGTATTTGCATCCCTATCAGAGGCGGTGTCTGTGGAGTAGGAGGAGGTGAAGAAAGCCATCTGAAGGGCATATGAGCTTGTGCCAGAAGTTCACAGACAGTGTTTCAGGAATCTAAAATAGCGTCCATGGTTAAATGCACATTGAGTTTGAAACAATGTAACAAAGTAATTTTGAAAGATGGGGAAGGGTATTAAAAACAGAGCAAAGTTATGGCACTCTGAGAGAGATTCTTATTTTGGTCAAGTTCAACAATTCACTTCCTGCAGTCGTGCGAACTCGTGTAGAAGAGCAGAGAGTAACAATAGCAAGATTAGAAGCTGAAACTGCTGATGGTGATGATTTGGTTCAGAAATCAAAGCTAGGTTTCTGTGACAGATTGAGAAGTATGTGCGAGATCTTCTCAAAACATATCCCTGTGAAAGTAAGGTTTATTAGCATAGGCCAAGGGTAGCAGGTAAAGAGGTTACAGCATTAAGAGATACAGAAGTATGTAATTATTTTGTGCTGAGACATGAGGAGCTATGTCATTCAGAAGGACGATTGGAGAGATGAGAAGTGCTCCATTATGTAACGTGTGGTTGGAGTGTCCAGCGGAAACATCAACAGATTTATTCCACAATGGGGAAGGAGGCCTTGAGCTTGATGTTGGTGTTACAACATTTCAGCATTTACATTGCGAATAACATACATCAGACAAATCTTTATCACTGATCGTGACCCCTTAAAGTTTTTGGAGAAGTTTAGGGAGAAAGATACCAGTCTGTATCGATTGAGTTTATTCTTGCTGCCATTGAACTTTAAAATTTACAGTTGACAGGGTGAGAAAACTTACGTTTTGACACATTGTGGAGACTTGAATGAAGAAAGACAAAGGCATTCTGTGGCAGGAGTAAAATGACTGAAATGGAATCGAATTGTGAACATTTGTATGTTCAGGGTCAATGTAATGTATATGCATTTCATTCTACTAATAGAGGAAGATTTGGAGGTCTAAAATGAATCCATCGTTGTATATTGATGGATTATTTTATTAAAGATGGAGTTGCGAGGATACTATCACTGTAAAAAGGTTATTTTCTCTTGGTTTTTTTTTGAAGAGAGGTTTTAAAGGCAGAGGTGCAAAACTGCTGTCTGAAAACACTTTAAGTAAATAACTGAGAAAGCCTTTAGGTTTTATTAAAACGGTGATAATAATGGAAGGGCAGTGGCCAGCCCTCCCAGACCAGGTTTGCTCGTTTTGTTTTTAGCTGCAGCATTCAGAAGCTTCTGGAGATCCCAGAATAGTTGGAAGTGTCAATACATGATCCCTAGCCGCCTTTCTCTCTGATATCTCTGTTGATGTTGATTTCTCCTGAATCAGAAAACTGCTGTAAGAATCTGTATTTGAATATATCTTTGTGCCAAGCAGTGTATACCAAGAAGGTACGGTATCTATTGTATGTGTAAGTGTTCAAACATATAAGCTATCTCAATATGTTCTTCTCTTTGATTGTATTTTAACTAAAGCATTTGAATAGATTATATTTTGCTTAATGTCGAGTTGGTAGACCAGTCACAACATAACTGGAAAGCACACTTCCCATCTATGCTTAAAATAAGGAAAGGTTTGGGTCTAAGCGGCCTTCTTAAAATATTTTGCGGGAATCTGGTCTGGTCCACAAAGTTTGTAACTGCGGAGTTTCTGACTGACTCCTGTTATTGAAAAGTTAGTGGAGGGGCTGGAGATGGTTTGCTGGAGGTTGTGCTGTGAGCTGCCTCAGACATTCAGGGAGACCTGAGGATTTGGTGACTCAACTCGGGATGGAGCATGGGGACTTTAGTTACAGCATCTGAGCCTGCAACATGAACAACAAATGGAGCAGAGGCTGCAGAGAGGGGAAGCTCTGAAACCACGCAGTGAGTGCGTGTGGTGAAAGGGATCTGCTGTATCCACCCCGGGTTTTCAGGAACAGCATCTCAAGCTCCATTTAACCCATGAGCAGAGGGGATCCTGACTGAACAAGGAGCTGGTCATAGAGTGGTGTCACCTCCTTCAACTCGCAACTGCACACGAGGCAGAGGACGGTGCTGTCAGTGGCTGTTAGGGTCACTGTTTCATTCAGCTTCTATGATCCGGAACTTTCCAGGCAGGACTGGGTGACATATCCATCATCTCCCAGTACCTCAACATCAATGTCACCATCCGGTGACGGAGGATATATATTGTGGATGAGTAAAATACATTGTTTCTCCCTCAGCGGGAAGCTGCTGGGTGTATCCTTATTTTCCCAGTATAGTGGGATTCCCGTTGGTGTACATGTCATCTGCGGTTAGCCATGTCAATGAGGAGAGGTAGAGGAACTGAAGGAAATCTCACTCTATGAATGTTACAGTGTGTCCATGCATAGTACATCATGTTGGTGAATACCCCTGCCCTGGCAGCAGTCACGGTCTCTTCATTCAGAAGCAGGCAGCTATTCCCATCGTCTACATCGCTCCATGTAGAAAGGAATAAATGTATCTTGGATAAAGGCTGTCCCCTTGATACACGTTTCAAAACACCATCCCCACCACCAACCAACTACATTAAAATATTCCATGTGCACAGAGAGCAATGGGGTCATTTGGACTGTCAGGGAGCAGACGATCAGGGATGGAGCAAAACCTCCCATGTCTGAACGGGTCTGAGTGAACCCCCGAGTACACAGTGTCATTGAGTACTGTAATCCCTCTCCATTTCAGTAACGTACTGCCTTCCATTATTCCAGTAAATTAAATTATATTCCACCTCCCAAATTATTATCCATTGCCTTTACCTCTCTGTATCTATCTGTAGACCCTCTATCCTCTCTTGCGAATGTAATGTCTTGCTTATCACAGCAACATGACCAAACTCAGTATCTGTATATCTGTTCCATCCTCCTGATCATTGATATAGAGTGTAAATAGTTGAGGACCCAGCACTGGTCACTGTGTGACTCCACTGGTGACTTTCTGTCAAACTGATTAAGACTGATTTATCCGGATGCCTGCTTCCTGTTTGATGCATAATCCTCCCCCATTACTGTGTAACACAGTGGAAAGGCTGAATATAAACAAGGACCATCAGTCAGGAATCCAACCCCTCGAACCTGCTCCGCCATTGAATACGATCATGGCTGATGTCATCGCGCCATCTATTCCACTTTCCTGCTATCTCTCCATCCTTAAACTCTCGTCTCTTGTTGTAAATGGCGCCACATGAAAAAACATCACTCCGCCTCTACACTTTCAATTACATTTAACATTTGCAGACCTCAATGAGATCTCCTTTCATTCTTATAAACTCAAGAGTATAGGCCTGAACTGCTCAATTTCTCTTCATAAGACAAACACTTAAAATTTGGAATCAATATAATGAACCTCTTCGGAATTGCCTCTAATGCAAATGCCTCATTCCGCGGGAGACACAAACTGTACTCCAGTACAGCCTCACTAATGCCTTGTAAAGCTACAACACTCCCTACATTTCTACTCTATCCTTTTACAAATAAATGCTGAAATTATGCTTGCTTTTCTCAATACTTTTAGTACTCGCAGGCAGGTTTTTTTGTGATATGCAAGCTGATAGCCTGATCACTCTGTACCTGAGCACTTTGAAGTTTCTCTCCATTTAGATAATAATTTGTCTTTCTGTTACGCTGGCCAACTTGAATAACCCTATATTTATCCACTTCAATTTTCATTGCCAAATGTTTGCCCATTCACCCAACCTATCCATGTAGTTTTAAATTTCTTGCACCACCATTCCGACGTACAACTAAAAATGTAGCTGAAGTATTTTCTATCCCGTCAAACGAGTAATAATATCGATCGCAAATGGTTGAGGCATGAGAACTGAAATCAATGGCACTCTACAAATTGCATTTTCCAAAAGAAAATGACACATTTATTCCATCTGACTCCATTTTGTTGGTTAACCCATCCTCCATTCAAGCTAATACATTACTCCTAAACCCATGTTGTCTGATCTTACCACTTACTTGTTGGAGAAGCGACACATCCAATGCCTTCTGGAAGACAAGATATCACATATTTAAGTAACTCAAGCAACACTTCAAACTTGATTTAATCTTTGTAAAACCATGTTGACTCCGATGGATTCTGGTTTAACTTTGCAAATGTCCTCAACATTGGATTCTAATAATTTGCCTCAAATTACAGTAGTTTATTGTTACATTTTACTCATTAATGTATACAGCTATTGTAAGTTCTTCCCTTTCGAAAACCTCTACGTTTTCTTTGAATTCCTGTCTCATGGGCAAAAGGTTTTAAGAGATCTGCTCCAATTGCTGTGTAAGAAGCATGTGTGGCTTACTGGACTCATCATCCTGCTGGTGTACAAAATCTATGGAATGACGTCTTTCTGGTAATACCATGTTGTCATCTCCAAGGCCAGAATGACCTCCTCCCGTTGATGCGTTAGAGGGGTGAGGTATTATGAAATCTTCCCGTTGCAGTGTAACATATTGAGGGGCTGATGGGTCTTCTCATATTCATTCATAATAGGTGGAGATACTGAACAGTCTCCACATGTATCCTGGAGATGGGACCAAGGGATTGATTGGTCTTCTCTTGTTCCCATACAACAGACACGTGTCTAAGTTACCTCCTCCTTTCTCATGAAATAAGTCTCAGATAGTTTTTATCCTTATCCAATTCCCTTGCAACAGATTCGCTGAGTCTGAATGGCCTCCTGTTATCCCAGTGTAACAAATCTCCAGTCACTGTGTGACCTCTTCCAGTTCCTATGTTACGGACTTCAGGAGGCTGAATGGACTGATCCTGTTGCTGTGTAACAGGATACTGGTGTCGCATGGCCTACTCTGGCACCAGTGTTTTCGATTCGAGGGGCTGATTGGCCTTCTCCTGTAAATAAACAACTGTCTCCAGGGGCTGAACAGCCTCGCCATATTCTGGTGTAACAGGGTCAAAGGCCTCAATATCCTTCTGTTGTTCCTGTTTAACAGGCAGAAGGAATGAATTGATTCCTCCTCTATCTGTGTAATTCGCTTCAGTTGTTGACTCCTTCCTGTCATCTATGTTGAAATAAGATCTTCTTTCATTTTTGTAAACTCTAAAGGCTATTGGATCAACCTGATCGTCCTTTTGTTATAAGCTGGCACCTTCATTGCAGGAATCCGTTGAGCTGCTTCCAATATAACAGTATTCTTTCTTCATTGAAGAGACTAAATCTGTACACACTACTCCAGATGTGATCTCACTAAGATCCTGTATAGCAGCAGCAATGATTTACCATCCTGTTGTAAGGTTCCCACCCAGGTAAGAGCAGTCTCAGTTCTCTGGGGGAAAAATAGAGCATTGTTGAACGATCATTGTCCTTCTCTACTCCATCAGCATCACGGAACATCTGGAGAAAATGTCACCATGATGCTTAAGAAGAACATAAATGATGTGGCGAGATGATCTCTACCATTAATCTCCCCAAAGCCCATGTCGCTCAGATTCCACAGAATCTTGTAATGTCGAGCATAAAACCAGCATGGAGAAGGAAACATTGATGGGAGTTATACATCAAACTGAAAGCTGCAATACAAATGTTGGGCATGTTATAAAACAGGAAAATGAGATATACACATTTGTGGGTACACGAGTAATAATTTACTGTTTACATTATACCTAAACTGTGTTAACCCAACTGAATGCTAATGCTGGAAAAATGGTTTTCATGAGCATGTGGCCGATAGCTGGCACTAACATTTTGTCGAGCACGGAGCTAGAGATCAGGTTATTTAGGAATTGGTGTTGGATGATCAGAAAAGCTAATTAAAAACTTTGATGTTGAGGACATTTTGGGATCAGTGACCACAATGCATTGGTTTTCTTTTATGCTGTTTGAGTACACGGTAGTTTTTGGTTTATTTGAAGTAACTGTTATAAATTGGAATCATGCAAGCCCTGAAGGTGTGAGGAGAAAGTGGCGACTACAAATGCTGGAGATCAGTGGCGCTGGAAAAGCAGTCAGGCAGCGTACTAGGAGCAGGGGCATTGTCGTTTCGGGCACAACCCTTTGTCAGGAATGAGACTTATGGGTCAAGGGGGATGAGAGATAATTGAGAAGGGGGTGTGGCAGGAGGCAGGTAGCTAGGAATGCGATAAGTAGATGAAGGTGGTGTTGAAAATGATAGGTGATGAAGGGAGACAGAACGCCTCATCTACTGCATCCTTTAAACTCAGTGTGGTCTTCCCTACAATGGCGAGACACACGTGGATTATTTCAGAGAACATCGCTGCAACAACTACATTGACCAACTCCACCACCTTGTGGTTGAACACTTTACCTCTCCTTTCCACTCTGACAAGGACATGAGAGCCCTGGGCCTCCTCCATTGCCAAACACTAACCACCCGAAGCATGGATGAAGAAAGGTTCCTCTTCTGCCTTGGGACCCTCCAACCACAGGGGATTAATGTTGATTTCACCAGTTTCCCCATTTCCCCTAACTCAACCTTATCCCAGTCCAATCTTCCAACTCAGCACCCTCCCCACTTTTGAACGTTCCTATGTGTTCATCTTCCTTCCCATCAATCTGGTCCACCCTCCTCTCCCACCTAACACTTTCAGCCTCACCTTCAACTAATTATGAGACCAAAGGAAGCAGCTTAGAAAAATGCCAAGTGTTGTAGTAAGGCAGTGGATTCGGAGAAATGTAGGACCCAGCAACGGATGACCAAGAAAATGAGAAGGAAATCAAAAAGCGAAAAAGCATGCAGACAAAAGAAAAACATAAAGACTGCTAAAGAAAAAACATAAAGACTGCTAAAACAAACGTACATCAGTGTATGAAACAAAAGTAAAAACAAGGTCAAATGTGGAACAATGGGTATGCAGCCAGGGTAATTTATTGGAGAGAACAGAGAAATCACAAGGGAAAGAAACAGTTTCTTTGTGTCTATCTTCAAGGCAGAATATCCAGAAATTCTCCCAGAAATACCAAGTGACCATGGGACTTATGCAAGTAAAGTCTAAGATCATTCTTTTCAGTGTTGAGGTCATCTTTTAAAAGGAAGCTGGATTGAGTATTTATAAATCTGACAGATCAGATGTACTTCATACAAGAATTTCAGAGGAATTAGCAAAAGGCATATTGATTGCATCACAGATTATCACGTTATTTCCAAAACATTGCCGAAAGATATTTAGCCAATCTGGATAAGGCAAAGGTTATAAATATTATCCAACAGTTTAAGAAAGGATGAAGATCCAACAGTTTAAGAAAGTGGTGAACTACAGATCAGTAACTTGTCATCCGCGGTCGGGTGTCTGTGGGCTCGATTACAAAGAACATGTTATTGGATATATAGAAGGTAATGGGAAAACCAGGAGGATGATAATGCATCGATGAAATGAAAACCATAGGTGGCAAACATTTTTTGGAATGGTTTGAAGATGATTCTTATGGACGTAGGCAATGAGGAGCCAATGGATAATGTTGGATATTCAGGAGGAACGTTTTTAAGAACTCTCCCACTAACATCATAAGAAAAGTTAAAGTGAAAGGAATTGGGAAGAACGTGTGCAAATAGGAAACGAAAAATTAGTTTTATATTCATGTGTATGTAATTGCAATACAGAAGATGTCGTGCACTCGCTGCATAGAGTGTTGCTGAGACTAAACTTAGAATATTGTGTACCGCTTGGAGTCCCAATCTAAAATAGAATATACTGACTACAGAGGAAATGCAAAAGGTATTCTCCAGATTAATCCATAAAATGGCAAGATTGTCTCATGGGGGACATTCAGCCTGTGATCTCGAATTTCAAAAGATAAGAGCTGATTGTAGAGAAACTTAGAAACTTAGGAACATCGAGGGGACTGAATAACAGAGAGACATGGAGAAGTGCAAGCAGGTGAGATGAGGCAGAATCCCACGATATTCTACACGTACAAGTAGAACAGAATAATCAGCAAACAGTTAGTGTCTATTAGAAACCAAAGTGGGTCAATCAGTGCGTCAACCCAGAAAACATTGATAGATTATTACATGTAAACATCACAGCTGTTTTACTTGGGAGAAGGAGGATGCAGGTACAGAATTCGAGAAGATGGACTGGAAAGCTCTTGAAGAGATTGACATAAAATACGAGCAGGGATTTGAGGCTGTGTTTCGTATAAAATTGGACCAATCCGCAGGTCTCGATACTGTTGGAGTCAAGGGAGGAAACTTTAATTGGAGTTTGACCATAGGGGAAGTGCCATAGGACTGGAGAGCAGCTAATATGATTCCACTTCACAGTAAGGGTGGTAGAGATTTGCCAAGGTAACTATGGACGATCACTTTTCGGGAAACTACTGGAGAAAATAGAGAAGGAGAAAATCGAACTCCAATCAGAGTCGCAAGGTTTGATCAGGGATAATCATCATGACTTTATCAGAGTGAAGTCACACCTTATGAATTTGATTGAAGTAGTTTGAGGAGGTCGCTTATTTACTTTTGCAGCAAGGCCTTTGACAAAATTGCACATGGGAAACTGAAAAAATTAAAGTAAAATCTCACAGTATCAAGGATAACTTGAAAAGTTACAACGAAAATTGTCTTAGTGTCTGGAGGCAGAGGGTGATGGGATAAGGCTGCTTGTTTGATTGGAGAACAGTGTCTCCTGGTGTACCAAAGGGACCAGTGCTGTGTCCCTTATTGTTTGTAGTATTCATAAATGGTATAGATGTGAATCTGGAGAGGGAGTGGGTGGAGGGGTGGGAGTTGTGATAAGTACGTTTGTGTTTGACACAACGATTGGCCAGGTGGTTGGCAGTGTGGAGGAAGTTCTGATTTTACAGGAAAATACAAGTGGAATGATCAGATGAGCAGATCAATGGCAGATGGAATGTGATCCTGATAAATATGAGGTGATGTACTTTGGAAGGAGGAACCAGACATGGGGTGTACACAATGATTGGCAGCACACTAGGGAGCTCACAGGGTGTTTCTCCATACATCCCTGAATGTGACTGACCAGGGTAATGGACGAGTTAATAATTGAACCTTGGGTGTAGCGTTTATTAATCAGGGAGTAGATTATAAGTGCTATACAGGGCTTGGTTTAGTCCATGATGGAGTACTGTATGTAGTTCTGGGAACCTCATTACAGGAAGGATGTGATTGTACTGCAGTGGTTGCAGAGGAGATTCACCAGGATGTTCCCTGGGGTGGAGCATATCAGCTATGGAGAGAGGCTGGATAAGCTCGGGTTGTTTACTTTGGAGCAGAGAAGGCTAAGGGAGGTGTGATTCAGAAGGATAAGTTAACAAGGGTCATGGACAGGGTGGATAGACAGCAGCTGTTCCTTTTAGTCAGAGGGTCAAGAACAAGGGAGCCCACTTTTAAAGTGAAGGGTTTGAGGTTCAGAGAGGATTTAAAGATTACTTTTTTTCACCCAGAGGGTGTTGAGGTCTGAAATGTACTTCCTGAGAGGGGAGTTATCACGGCTAACCTCTCAACCGTTAAAAGTACTTGGACGAGCACTTGGAAGTTTCATAACATTCCAGGCTATGGTCCTGGTGTTGGAAAGTGGGACTAATATAGATCGTGCTGTATTTCTGTTGGTACAGAGACTAAGCTCCTGTGAGTGTATGATGTGGAGCTGAGCAGCTTAAGACATGAATTGTTGGGTTTCTGAAGATAATGTTCACAAAGGTTATAAGAGTGAACTGTTATAGCTTGTCAAATTATGTCAATGTGAGAAGTATGAAAAAACAGTGCAGTTTACTTCCAGTTCGAAACCAGAGAATGGAGAATGGGAAACAGGGAAATGGCAAAACTATGAATCCACAACTTCAGTTCTGGCTTCACAGAACTTTCTGACAATACCAGGAAAACCAAGCCTGGTGTGGAAAACGAAAAAGTACATGGAACACAGAACATAGTAAGTAAATGGTTTGGGAGAAATTATTGGGACTGAAAATAATGGTCATAGACAACACTAACATAGATTTATGAAATGGGAATTATGTTTGAGAAACAGACTGGGAGACAAATAAAAGAGAAGCAATCAATGTAAAACACGTGGATTTTCAGAAAGATTTTGGTAAAGCTCCAAGCCGAGTTTGCAAAATCAAATCTGAGTGGAATGGGGCGAATATATGGACAAGCTTCTAGAATGGGACATCTGGCAGGAAACAGTGAATAGAAATAAACAGACACGTGAAGGAACAGCCTGACACTGTCTGTAAGATATGATTCTGTGAGTATGCCTATATCCCTGACACCCCATCACCTTCCCCGGATATCTCCTGTCTCACCAGCAGGACAGACAAAGCAGAAGTGGTGGCACAGTGGGATACAGTTGGAAGGGAATTGCTCTGGGAGTTCTCAACAGTGTCTCTGTATCCCATGAAGTCTCATGGCGTTAGTTTACACATGGGAAAGGAAACCTCCTGCTGATAACCATGTACCAGCCTCTCTCAACTGATGAGTCAGTACTCCTCCATGCTGACCAACACTTGGAGGAAGCACTGAGGGTGGCAAAGGCACAAAATGTACTCTGGGTGGGGGATTTCAATGTTCACAAAAAGAGTGGTTCAGCAGCAGCATTACTGATTGAGCTGGTTGGGTCCGAAAGGATATAACTTCTCGACTTGGTCTGCGGCAGGTGGTGAAAGAACCAACAAGAGGGAAGAGCCATATTTGACAACAGACTTACTAACCTGCCAGTTGCAGAAGTATCGGTCCATGACAGTACCGGTAAGAGTGACCACTGCATAGTCATTGTGGAGACAAAGTCACACCTTCACATTGAGAATAACCTCCACATTTGTGAGTGGCACTATCACCGTGCTAAATGGGACAGACTTCGAATAGATCTGGCAGCTCAAGTCTGGGTTTACATAAGGTATTGTAGGTCATCAATAGCAGCAGTACTCCAGCACAACCTCATGGCCTGGCATATCCCTCTGACAACAATTAACATCAAGCCAAAGGATCAACCTTGGTTCAATGGAGTGTGCAGGAGGAAACGAGCAGCACTGGGAATACCTGAAAATGAGGTGTCAGCCTGGTGAAGCCACCAGCCATGACTACCTGTGTGCCAAACAGCATAAGCAGTAAGTGATAGACAGAGCTAAGTGATCCCACAAGCAAAGAATAAGATCTCAGCTCTTCAGTCCTTCCACTTCTAGTTGAGAATAGTTATGGACAATTAAACACGTCATTGGAGGAGGAGATTCCACAAGTATCCCCATCCTTAATGATGGAAGAGATCAGCACTTCAATACAAAAGATAACGTTCATGCATTCGCAATAATCTTCAGTCAGAAGTGCTGAGTAGATGATCCATCTCGGCCTCCTCCAGTGGTCCTCAGCAATTCAATTACCAGTCATCAGTCAATTTGGTTCAGTCCATGCGATATCCAGATTCAGTTGGAGACACTGGATACCCCAGAGGGTACATACCCTGACAACATTCTGGCAATAGTACTGAAAAGTTGTTCTCCAGACCTTGTCACTGCCCGAGCTAAGCTGTTCCAATCCCGTTACAACAACATTTCCCCGATTACGTCGAAAATTACCCCAAGTATCTCCTATGCATAAAAAGCAGAACAAATCCAATTCGGCCAATTACCATCCCATCAGTCTACTCTCGATCATCAGTAAAATGGTGAAAGATGTCAGTGCTTTTACGCAGCACCTGCTCAGCAATACCCTGATCAATGACGCTCAGTTTGGGTTCCACCAGGGCCACTCAGCTCCTGACCTCATTACCGTGGTTCAAACATGGACAAAAGAGCTGAATTCCAGAGGTGGGGTGAGAGCGGTAGCCCTTTAAATCAAGGCTGCCTTCGACCAAGTATGGTATCAAGGGGTCTTAGCAAAACTGGAATCAATGGGTATCAGGGGCAAACTCCCCGCTGGTTAGAATCATACCTGACACGTAGGAAGATGATTATGGTTGATAAGGGCCAGTCAACTCAGCTCTCGGGCAATGCTGTAGGAGTCCCTCTGGCAGTGGCCTAGGCCCATACATCTTCAGGGCTTCTTCATCAATGGTCTTGCCTCTATTATAAGATCAAAAGTGGGGATGTTCGCCAATGATTGTACAATGTTCAGCAATGTTTGTTGCTCCTCAGATACTGAAGACGTCCATGTCCAAATTCGACAAGATCTCGACAGTACCAGGCTGACAAGTGGCAAGTAATATTCATGCCACACAAATGCCACACCGTGACCATCACCACTAAATACAATCTAACCACTGCTGCTTGGCATTCAATAGTGTTACTGTCACTGAATCCACAGTGGACTGCAGCGGTTCAACAAGGCAGCTCACCACCACCTTCTCAAGGGGCAATCAGGGAAAGGCAATAAATGCTGGCCCAGCCACTCATACCCAGATTCAGAAAATAAATAATATTTTAAAATAAAATCACAGAGGAGGGTTGCTGGGATAACATAGAGATTGGTACTCAGGCCCCAGCTGTTCAAAGTACTCATTAAACATTTGGTTGCAGGAACCAAATACAATATATCCCAACCTGCTGACAGAACTAAAGGATGTTGGATTGTGAGTGGGTGAGGAGGATGTTTGAAAACTTCAAGGTGACTAAGGCAAGTGGAGTGAATGGGCAACTACGTGGCAGATGGAGAACAATAGGGGTAGAGGTGACTGTGTGCCCTTTGATGGGAACAATAGACTGGAAGCCTATCTTTTGTAAAGGGATTGTTTGAAACATGTTGATCTACAAAGGGATGTATGCTCCTTTTTGTTGTTTCCTTCTGCGCAGTCCTCTGAGGTCCCTCCAGCGCAGTGAGGTCTGAACCCAGAGTCTGAACTTGAGTCCAGGAGTAAGCGTGTCTTACTGCAGTTATACAGGGCCTTGGTGACTCTCCATCTCAAACACTGTTCAGTATTGTGTGCAGGTTTGATCTCTGTACTTCATAAAGGACAAACCTGACATTGAGGGAGAGCAGTGAAGGATGACCAGACTGATCTCTGGGATGACAGGCTTGTTGTGGGAGCAGAGTTTGGGGCGACTGGGCCTGTATTCTATGGGCTTTAGGAAAATGGGTGGAGATCTCAGTGAGATATATAAAACTCTGACAGGGTGAGACAGATTGGAAGCAGGGATGACAATTCCCCAGGCTGTGGTGTCTAAAACAAGGGGTCACAGTATTAGATACAGGCAGGCCATTCTACAATGAGATGAGAATAAATGTCTGCACTCAGCGACTGGTGAACCTGGGGAATGCACTCGAACCCGGAAGCCAACACAGTGAATATAAATACAGATTTAGAGACAGTAAAGGGATGGTGGGAGAGCAGGAGAACGGTGTGGAAATAAAGGGCCTACCAATATTATATTGAATTGGGTAGCAAACTCGACAGACCAAAGGGACTACTGCCCTTTGTATTTTATAGCTTCCCAAGGTTAATCACATTAACGGATATATTTATTGTGTGGGATAAGTGCATTGTGGAGATGTTTGACCATGAACAACAATGAGGCAGGCTCAATGTGCTGTATGACCTACTCCATTCCAGATGTTTCTGTGCAGTCTGTGGGAAAGCTCTGTAAATGTTTGAGAGGGAGAGGGTACAGTCGGAAGTGACACTATTTCTGTTGAACAAAGGGAACTATGGAGCTATGAGGGAGGAGCTGGCCAATGTTCAATGGTGCAATACCTTAGCAGGGATGACCGTGGAGGAACAATGGCGGATATTTCTGTGTATAATGCAGAAGTTGAAGGATCAGTTCATTCTAAAAAGGAAGAAAGATCCCAGGAGGAGGCATGGGTGGCCGTGGCTGACGAGGGAAGTTAAGAAACATATAAAGTTAAAAGAGAAAAAGTATAACATAGCAAAGATAAGTGGGAAAACTGAGGACTGGGAAGCTTTTAAAAAACAACATAGGATTACTAAGAAGGAAATACGCAGAGGAAAAATGAGGTACGAAGGCAAACTGGCGAATAATATAAAGGAGGATAGTAAAAGCTTTTTTAGGTATGTGCAAGGCAAAAGAAACGGTTAGGACTAAAATTGGGCCCTTGAAGACAGAAACAGGGGCATATATTATGGGGAACAAAGAAACAGCAGAAGAATTGAATTGTTACTTCAGATCTGTGTTCACTGGGGAAGACACAAGCAATCTCACTGAGGTAACAGTGGCTGAAGGACCTGAACTTAAGGGAATTTATATTTGCCAGGAATTGGTGTTGGAGAGACTGTTAGGTCTGAAGGTTGATAAGTCCCCGGGGCCTGATGGTCTACATCCCAGGGTACTGAAGGAGGTGGTTCGGGAAATCATGGATGTGTTGGTGATTATTTTCCAGACTTTGATAGATTCGGGATCAGTTCCTGCGGATTGGAGGGTGGCTAATGTTATATCACGTTTTAAGAAAGGTGGGAGAGAGAAAGCAAGAAATTATAGACCAGTTAGTCTGGCCTCAGTGGTGGGAAAGATGCTGGAGTCTATTATAAAGGATGAAACTACGACACATCTGGTTAGTGGTAACAGGATAGGACAGAGTCAGTATGGATTTATGAAAGGGAAATCATGCTTGACTAATCTTCTGGAATTTTTTGAGGATGTAACTCTGAAGATGGATGAGGGAGATCCAGTAGATCTAGTGTACCTGGACTTTCAGAAAGCTTTTGATATAGTCCCACACAGGAGGTTAGTGAGCAAAATTAGGGCGCATGGTATTGGGGGCAAAGTACTAGATTGGATTGAAAATTGGTTGGCTGATAGGAAACAAAGGGTAGTAATAAACAGCTCCATTTCGGAATGGCAGGCAGTGACCAGTAGGGTACCGCAGGGATCAGTGCTGGGACCACAGCTTTTTACACTATATATTAATGATATAGAAGATGGTATTAGTAATAATATTAGGAAATTTGCTGATGATACAAAGCTGGGTGGCAGGGTGAAATGCGATGAGGATGTTAGGAGATTACACGGTGACCTGGACAAGTTAGTTGAGTGGGCAGATGCATGGCAGATGCAGTTTAATGTGGATAATTGTATGGTTATCCACTTTGGTGGCAAGAACAGGAAGGCAGATTATTACCTCAATGGAATCAATTTAGGTAAAGGGGCAGTACAGAGAGATCTGGGTGTTCTTGTCCACCAGTCAATGAAGGCAAACATGCAGGTTCAGCAGGCAGTGAAGAAGGCTAATAGCATGGTGGCCTCCATAACAAGAGGGATTGGGTATAGAAGCAAAGAGGTGCTTCTGCAGCTGTACAGGGCCCTGGTGAGACCACACCTGGAGCACTGTGTGCAGTTCTGGTCTCCAAATTTGAGCAAAGACATTATGGCTATTGAGGGAGTGCAGCGTAGGTTCACGAGGTCAATTCCTGGAATGGTGGGATTAACTTACACTGAAAGGCTGGAGCGACTGGACTTGTATACCCTTGAGTTTAGAAGACTGAGAGGGGATCTGATTGAGACATATAAGATTATTAAGGAATTGGACACTCTGGAGGCAGGAAACATGTTTCCGCTGATGGGTGAGTGCCAAACCAGAGGACACAGCTTAAAAATATGGGGTAGACCATTTAGGACAGAGATGAGGAGAAACTTCTTCACCCAGAGAGTGGTGGCTGTGTTGAATGCTCTGCACCAGAGGGCAGTGGAGGCCCAGTCTCTGGATTCATTTAAGAAATAGTTGGATAGAGCTCTCAAAGATAGTGGAATCAAGCGTTATGGAGATAAGGCAGGAACAGGATACTGATTAGTAATGATCAGCCATGATCATATTGAATGGTGGTGCAGGCTCGAAGGGCAGAATGGCCTACTCCTGCACCTACTGTCTTTTGTCTATTGTCTATTGTTGTCACAAGCTCTCAGATGTTAGGAAGGAGGTCTCTGCAGAGTCAACAGGACTGTGTTTCCCATTCCCTTTTTCCAATACTGCGGCTGGGGCCGGGTTTTCTGTCCAGGTTTATCCTATAAGACCTCAGAGCAGTTTGATACAATACAGTGTCTTGCTTGGCTGATTCAGAGATCATTGAAAAGTTTTATCCCATGTCTATGTGTTGCAGTCCCAGATAATCATAGATAGTCATAGTTAACAAACAGCTATGGACCCAGCCTCCAGTCTAACAAGCATCCTTCCACTAAACCCTCTGTTTCCTAACAACAACCCAACTGTGTATCCAATTGGCCAGTTCCCCAGCATTCCACGCGATGTAACCTTCCTGAGCAGCCTACCATATGGAACCTTATGAAATGCCTTACTGAAATCCATAGAGACTACGTCTACCGCTCTGTCCTCGTCAACCTTCCTGGTCACTTCATCAAAGAACTCTAACAAATTTGGCAAGCATGATCTCCCAATCACAAGTCTATGCTGACTGCTCCGAATCAAACCCTGTGTACGTAATGGGTGCAGACAATGGTATGCTGTCCTTCATTGTAAGATGATTCAAGTACATAAGTAATGCCATCTTCCTGCTGTTGTAGAACCTTGCTGAGAGAGCATTAGGGGCACTCTCTACAGATTTGATCTCCTTTGTAATGAATGATCTCCTTACCACAGACACGGGTGATGGTAACATGCGGAAAGAATGAATAAGCTGAGTGTTTAATCTGTAGAGCTGTGAGAGATGAAGAAATTGTGATGCTGAAACACGATGAGTGGCAGCGATCAATTATTTCCAAAACAGACATTGACAGAGAGACAAATTCCATACTTTACCCAGGATTGATTGGTTTGATTTATTGTCACGTGTACCTCAGTACAGGGAAACACTTTATTTATGAGCAGTGGAGACAGGTCATAGTAAGCATGGCCAGACAGATCATTGGGTGGAAATAGATTAGATTACTTACAGTGTAGAAACAGGCCCTTCGGCCCAACAAATCCACACTGTAGGGGGTAGTGTAATTTTTAAACGGTTAGCTGCCTTTTAGTCTTTTCTACCTCATAGTAAACACAAGCAGACACTCGAAACTGTTGCCGGACCTCCCCCACGTTTATATGAATGAAACAGTTGTATCAGCTTTCCTCGATAGTTGAGAGACCGCCCTTAACCACAGTTGTACAACATCATCCATATAAGGGAAGAACGGGAAGCTCAAACACTGATTGGCCAAGTGAATAACAAAATAATCGCAGGCACCAGAACCCAAATAAGGAAAACAGTGGGGAATCCGAGCACTCGTTGGTCAAGACAGCAGTAGTAGACCCAGCCCACATATACATGTATATAATGCGTGGAGATTACTATGCTTGTGTGTGTGTACCTTTGGGAACAGCACCCGACTTTGCAAAGTTGAATGAAAAAGTTTTGGACAGACTCCTCCGTGTCTTTGTTCCTGGGAAGGGAAATAAAAAGTGCCGTAGATGGGGCTGGATAGCCACTTATCTCGCACAATTGGGGGCTCCTCCGGGATGAAATAATTATTGCCGGGGGAGTGGGCAGTCTCTTCGGCTCACGGATCAAGCCTGATTACAACAAAGACGCGTCTAGTATATATTTATACTTCTCACTGATCAGCTTGGTCCGTCGGCCGTCGGCCAAGAGAGGATGTGACCCGGTTCATTTAAAAATAATTTTGAATCCTGGAAAAGGAACACACGGACGAGTGCTGGGACGACCGGTTAGTGACTATACACGGGGGTACACACATTTAAAAAGGCCAGACAACTCCGTGCACGGATCAAGGTAAGAGGTTCTTTTGTTCTTCCTTGTTGGCCGCGTGGTTTTGACGGTCATCTGTGAAAACGCTTTGGGCGTTTAAGACCAGGACCGAAGATAAACCATGGGAAATCAGACTTCTAAGGAAAAGTCAGGGAAGACTGCAAATGGGAAAGAAATACCCCCCGATAGTCCATTAGGTCGGAAGTTAAGTCTATGGACGGACAGTAGTAGAACGAAGGACTTAAAGAAAGAGACCATGATAAAATATTGTTGTTTTATATGGACCAAAGAACCTATCCGCGCCCCCTCGGTAGTTTGGCCCGAGTATGGGTCTGATGAAGACTGGGTGTGTCAAATCCTAAATGTATATGTTAACAGAAAACAACCGTTTGACCCAGAGGAGAGCAAATATGCCGCCGCCTGGTTGGCGGGCGACGGCGAGAGTCCCATGCGTCTCTATCCTCTGATTCCCCAAACAGACCCGAGGAAGCCCCAGAAGTCTTGGGACATCCTCACCGACGGTTTGCCACCGTCTTCCCCGCCCCCGTATATACCACCCGCGCACGACCAGGCGTCCAGCGCGGACCTCCCTCCTGCGACGGATAATTCCGAGTCCCAGCAGGCTGCGACCAGTGAGGAAGGGACTGCTGGGGGGGTGCACAGGAGGGGGCGCAGAACTCACCCCAGGCACTAGGAAATCAGTCCGACTCGAGATGCGGAGAGGTCGAGAAGAGGGATTGAGAGCTGGGAGGAGTGACAATATTGAACAGCTGAACCCCTTACGAGAGGTGCCGTTTGGGAACGAACGGACCGGGTTCGTAGTCCAACCTTTAAATTCTGGGGATATCCGGCAACTCCGTAATGAACTACACCGTCTACTGGACGACCCCGTCAGTGTGGGAATACAACTGGACCAATTTCTGGGGCCCAGTATATACACATGGGCTGAACTGCAGGCCATGATGAGAATACTATTTAATTACGATGAAATTGTTATGATCCGGAATAGTGCAATGGCCATTTGGGATAGGGAGCATCAGGACGGCCCTCAGTGTGTAGAGCAGAAGTACCCCTTAGAGGACCCCCGGTGGGATCACAACGACGCGGGGGGACGGGCCAATATGACAGACCTCAGAAGCCTTATAATCAGGGGGATCCAAACCTGCGTGCCCAAACAGCGGAATTTAGCAAAAGCATTTGAAGTTGGACAGAAAAAGGATGAATCCCCGAGTGAGTTTTTAGACCGTTTGCGGGAGTCCATGCGAAAGTATTCAGGTTAAGACCCCGATGGGGAAATAGGCAAGAGCATGCTTAAGGTGCACTTTGTGACTAAGTCATGGCCTGACATTCAGAAGAAATTACAGAAAATGGAGGATTGGGCTGAAAAGGATGTTGCAGAATTATTACGGGAAGCACAGAAGGTGTATGTTCAGAGGGATGTAATAAGGGAGAAACATAAGACAAAAATGATGGTGGCAGCCGTACGGGAAGCTTGTAAGTCCACCGGAATGGGGGAGGGAGATTATGGGGTGGAAAGAGGAACGTCGAAGAAAAGTTGGAGAGGGAGAGAAGCGAGACGGGGCAGAGGTGAGAGAGGAGGATCTTATGGAATTGAGCGCCCTCAGAAGGCCGGATGTTACCATTGCGGGAGACTGGGACACTTCAAAAGGGATTGTCCCGAGTTTAAAAGGGAAAGAGAAGGGATGTATGAAATGGAGTGTGAACAAATGGATTAGGGAAGTCAGGGGAGGATCGGAACACGGGCCTACCAAGAACCCCTGGTAGATTTACGGGTGGGCCCATTTAGACAAGATGTTACCTTCTCAGTTGACACAGGCGCTGGCAGGTCCTCAATTCCCCTCCATCCGAGGGGGGGTTGGGTTCCAAGCTAAAACATTAAACATTTCAGGAGTTAAGGGTGGGGTTTTTAATGCGAAAATATTCGAACCACAACCCTTGCGGCTGGAGGAGGAGGAGCTCCAGGTGGAACTCCTTCACCTCCCCCATCTTCCCTATGGGTTGTTGGGACGGGATTTGATAGTCCGTTTCGGATTACGAATAGAAGTGGGAGAAGAGTAAGAATTAGCCGTTACCATGTCGTACCTTAGTGAGTCCCGATTGACAGAGATAGACCCTAGGGTTTGGGTCGCCAAAGGGAACCGGGGGGGGACTCGCAATTCGACCTGTGGAGGTAAAATTAAAGCCCCAGAGCCCCGACGTCAGAGTGCGCCAATACCCCATCTCTTGGGAAGGGAGGCAGGGCCTGAAGACAGTTATGGAAGACCTAATAAAAGATGGAATGGTAGAGCCCTGTATGTCACGATACAATTCCCCCATCCTGCCGGTCCGGAAGTCGGACGGGAGCTACCGAATGGTCCAAGACCTAAGGGAAGTAAATAAAATTGTCCAAGTACGGCACCCTGTGGTACCGAACCCATACACTATTCTGGGGCGAATCCCCGCGGACCACGGCTGGTTTAGTGTTATCGACTTGAAGGATGCCTTCTGGGCGTGTCCCCTGGACAAGGACAGTAGGGATCTTTTTGCTTTTGAATGGGAGGATCCTGATACTGGCAGAAAACAACAGTACAGGTGGACCATACTCCCCCAAGGATTCACTGAGTCCCCGACTCTGTTCGGGCAGATTCTGGAACAATTATTGGAGGGACTAACCTTGTCCCCGGCCCTTAAGCTTATACAATACGTGGACGATCTCCTTTTATCCGGACCGGCGGAGTAGGACGTCCTACTTGGGACTAATGCCCTGTTAAATTACCTAGCTGAGAAGGGGTTAAGAGTGAGCCAGAAGAAGCTCCAATATGTCGAGAAAGAGGTTAAGTACCTGGGACACTTGATAAGCCAGGGACAGAAACGAATAAGTCCGGAAAGAGTGCGGGCAATAATCGAACTAGGCCTCCCAACGACCAAGAGGGAGTTGCAGAAGTTCTTGGGACTCTTAGGCTATTGTCGGTTATGGATAGACGACTATGCCCCCCTTACTAAAGACTTGTACCTAAAACTCATTGAGGAGGCACCCAACAGAATAAAATGGGAGGAGGAGGAGAAAAAGTTAATTGAAATCCTAAAAGGAAAATTGATGGCCGCACCTGTTTTAAGCTTGCCGGATTTTAGTAAGACATTTCGTCTCTTTGTGAACTCCAGAAAGGGAACCGCTCTTGGAGTATTGACCCAGGACTGGGGGGGAAAAGGAAGCCCGTGGCTTTCCTGTCAAAAATTCTGGATCCAGTCTCCCGAGGGTGGCCGGAGTGTGTCCAAGCGGTGGCAGCCACGGCAAAGCTGGTGGAGGAAAGCAGGAAGTTGACTTTTGGGGCCCCCTTGACAGTCACTACTCCCCACCAGGTTAGAACTATCCTGAATCAGAAGGCCGGGAGGTGGCTGACTGACTCGAGAATTCTGAAATATGAAGCCATATTGTTAGACCGAGAAGACCTCCGAATAGAAATCGGGGGCTGCCAGAACCCGGCGGACTTTCTTTGGAAAGGGGAAGGGGAGGAGGAACTGGAACACTGCTGTTCAGACATAATAGAGTACCAGAGTAAAGTGAGGGAAGATCTGAGGGATACCCCCTTACATGCAGGTAGGCGGTGGTACATTGATGGGTCCTCTCGAGTGATAGATGGGAAGAGACACAACGGTTATGCAGTCATTAGTGAGACTGGTTGGGAATTAGTGGAAAGTGGACGGCAACCGAATGCCTGGTCGGCACAAACGTGCGAATTGTACGCCTTGCACCGGGCTCTGAGGAATTTAAAGGGAATAGCCGGGACAATCTACACTGACTCTAAGTATGCCTTTGGGGTAGTACACACCTTTGGGAAGATCTGGAAAGAAAGGGGAATGATAAATAGTAGAGGAAAGGAGTTGGTCCACGAGGAACTAGTAGCCATGATCTTGGAGGATTTGTTGCTGCCACAAGAGATTGCTGTAGTACATGTGAAAGGACACCAGAAAGACGATAAAATAGAGACCCTGGGGAATCAATTGGCAGATGAACAGGCAAAATTGGCTGGGATGGGGAAGGAAGCAATAAACTGCCTGGTAAGGATTCCACAGATATCCGAAATTACCGAAGTGCCCACGTTTACTGACAAAGAAGAAACTCTTCTCGCGTTTCTGGGGGGTACAAAGGATAGGGAAGGCAAGTGGACCTTACCCGATGGCCGCCAGCTACTAAATCGACCGTTGACGCGGGACATTATTGCCCGTTTACACCAAGGGGGTCACTGGGGCGCCCAGGCACTGTGTGATGCCTTCCTGCGCCGATATGCTCACCCTGGTCTGTACACGGTAGCCAAGCAGGTCACAGGAGATTGCATAACATGTCGAAAGATTAACAAAAGGGGGCTGTGGCAGCATGCAAGACAAGGGGGTAGGAGTCCGGCCTATGGGCCGTTTGAGTATGTTCAGGTAGATTACACTGAGCTCCCCCCCATAGGTCGCCTGAAGTATCTATTAGTAGTGGTAGATCACCTGACAGGATGGGTGGAAGCTTTCCCCACTACCACGGCAACGGCAACTCAGGTTAGCAAGATTCTACTCGAGCAAATCATCCCACGATTTGGGCTACCCCGCGCTATTGACTCTGACCAGGGGAGCCACTTCACCTCGACCATCCTCCAGAATGTAGTGCAAGCAATGGGGATTGACTGGGATTTGCACACCCCCTGGCATCCCTCCTCCTCGGGCAAGGTCGAAAGAATGAACCAGACCATCAAAAAGCAGCTAACCAAGCTCACTAGTGAAATCGGCCTGACTTGGACCAAATGCCTACCCCTTGCCCTGTTGCAAATTCGCACTCAGCCAATGCGGGATTTGGGCGTCTCCCCTTTCGAAATGTTATTTAGCCTCCCGTTCCATGGGCCGAAGGGGGAACCTCCTGTATTTGAGTCTCAGGATATGTTTGTGCAAAAATATGTGGTGGCTCTGGGGTCTGCTCTATCTCGTTTACGCCAACAGGGACTTTTGGCACAGACGCCGCCCCTCGAGTTTGCGGTGCACACCGTCAAGCCGGGTCAGTGGGTCCTGATTAAAAGCTGGAAGCAACGTACCCTCGAACCAACTTGGGACGGTCCCTTCCTGGTACTTTTGACGACCGAAACGGCTGTCCGTACGGCCGAAAAGGGCTGCACACATCACACTCGAGTCAAGGGACCAGTGCCACAACCGACGGAGGACGAACGAACCTCTCTGACAAAGGCATCTAAGGAACAGAGACCCTGAGAACGAACTAATTGGACTTTGGCGAGTCTAAAAGAACTGTGCCCTCGGGCTACGGGTGTCGCAAAAAAAAAATGCGGTCAATCGTATTGTTAACTTGCTATGCCATTATCCTTGGGCTGGGTCATAGTGTGCGTGTTACCCAATTTGGCCTCCGGATAAAACAAGCAGAGGACCGTCAGTGGTTCACCATCTCCGTGCTTGCCAACCAATCAACACAGACACTTAGCTTAGACCTATGTGAGTTGGTGCCCTGTAGGACTAAAAGTCAACTGAATCAAACTAAGCGGAACCTAGAGAGAGAAAGGGGATTCCAGGGTCAGACGTTAGTATTACAATTGCATGGTAGGGAAGGCCTAAATAGGCCTCCAGCCCCCGGGGTCCAGGCTATGGTGTCAGTTGTCCGTGATCCCATCACCCATGGACGAGATTGTGGGCAGAATCAGTGCAATCCGCTTTATCTGACCATAAAGAACTTCGAAAAGAACGAGGCGAGCCTTAATAGAACAATACTGGGTATTAGAGTTGGGGGCCAGGCAGGATGGGGGGGGATGCAGCTGTGCTGCACGTATATCACGGTCATTGAAGCTGAGTCTGGGGGCTCATCCACCACTGATAAGCAGGAAAAGATTAGAATAATTGAGACGACGGATTTGGAAAAGACCTTTGAAATAGAAACGGGATACGGGGAGGCGAATGCCTGGATGGAATGGGTCAAATATACTGTGAGGAGCATGAAAAAGAGTGATTGCTACGCATGCACGAGTGCCCGCCCTAACCCTCAGGTGGTCCCATTCCCGCTGGGATGTGAGAAACACCCACGAGCCATGGACTGCATGATAAGGCTGTACCAGGACCGAGAGGCCTGGAACGACCCCACTTGTCGACCCTTGAGTTTGAAGTTTCCCCCCGTCAGGTCTGAGGGGGCGCCCCGCTCGCTATCATTCTTAGGGGTAACGGGTACGCACCAGGCCTGCGTCTCTCGGACGGGACTACAGTGGGACGACGATGTGGGGACATTTGACAAGTGCAGCGGATCAATTCGGCTGGTCAATGAAACTACCGGGGGCGGGAATTACTCCCACATTCATGTGCCTAGGGCAGACCTCTGGTGGTACTGTGGTGGGAGGGTTCTGCGACCGACCCTGCCCCAAAAATGGACGGGCACTTGTGCGATCGTTCAATTGGCCATCCCATTCACCCTGGCATTCGAAAAACAAGAGCAACCCCGTTCTAGTGGAAGAACTGAGAGAGCTTTGGAGACCTCTTTCGATGATAACATATATTTAGATGCCATAGGGGTCCCCAGGGGTGTTCCTGACGAATACAAGGCTAGGAACCAGATAGCGGCGGGTTTTGAGTCGTCACTGTTCTGGTGGGTGACCATCAATAAGAATGTGGATTGGATTAATTATATTTACGACAATCAGCAGAGGTTCATTAATTATACCCGGGATGCAGTGAAAGGAATAGCAGAACAACTGGACGCCACTAGTAGGATGGCGTGGGAAAATAGGTTGGCCTTAGACATGATGTTGGCAGAGAAAGGGGGTGTTTGTGTCATGATAGGCACTCAGTGCTGCACTTTCATCCCCAACAACACAGCCCCTGATGGGTCCATCACCCGCGCCCTGGATGGACTCACCACATTGGTGGACGAACTTGCCGAAAACTCGGGCATCGACTCTGGCCTCACGGACTGGTTGGAAGCTTGGTTCGATAAATGGACGGGGGTGGTCGTTCCCTTTCTTGTCTCAAGTATAGTGGTGGCAGGAGTACTCACTGCCCTTGGGTGTTGCATTATTCCCTGTGTCCGGGGATTAACTCAACGACTGATCGAAACCGCCCTTACTCAGAAGGATGTTCCCTATGGGCAGGTTGAACGAATAAATCTCGAGATGGAACAACGTGAATCCCTCTTGGGCGGGGGTAGTATTAGAGAAGGGCAGTTTGATGAACAAGCTCGGGAGTTATTAAATGCCCTGGAGAAGAAACTTACGGTTGAAAAATTACAGGCCGTAAGAAAAGACACGGGGGATTTGTAGGGGGTAGTGTAATTTTTAAACGATTAGCTGCCTTTTAGTCTTTTCTACCTCATAGTAAACACAAGCAGACACTCGAAACTGTTGCCGGACCTCCCCCACGTTTATATGAATGAAACAGTTGTAACAGCTTTCCTCGATAGTTGAGAGACCGCCCTTAACCACAGTTGTACAACATCATCCATATAAGGGAAGAACGGGAAGCTCAAACACTGATTGGCCAAGTGAATAACAAAATAATCGCAGGCACCATAACCAAAATAAGGAAAACAGTGGGGAATCCTAGCACTCGTTGGTCAAGGCAGCAGTAGTAGACCCAGCCCACATTTACATGTATATAATGCGTGGAGATTACTATGCTTGTGTGTGTGTACCTTTGGGAACAGCACCCGACTTTGCAAAGTTGAAAGAAAAAGTTTTGGACAGACTCCTCCGTGTCTTTGTTCCTGGGAAGGGAAATAAAAAGTGCCATAGATGGGGCTGGATAGCCACTTATCTCGCACAACACCGACCCGCATACCACCCAAACCCATACTCCTACATTTACCCCTTCACCTAACACTAGGGGCAATTTAGCATGGCCTATTCACCGAACATTTTTGGATTGTGGGAGGAAACCGGAGCATCCGGAGGAAACCCACGCAGACACGGGGAGAATGTGCAAACTCCACACAAAGAGTCGCCTGAGGTGGGAATTGAACCCGGGTCTCTGGTGCTGTGAGGCAGCAGTGCTAGCCACTGTGCCACCGTGCCGCCCACTTGGATAGAGTAAGGCATACAGGATACACTGCACAGGACGTGCACTCGACAAGATCAACATGAACAAGATCAGCATTATTTGAACATAGAGAGTCCATTCATCAGTCTAACGTGACTTTCCTAATAGTTTATATGCCTTAATTATCTCTCCCCACGTTATTGTGCAGTCGGCGTGTGAACCCTATACTGAACGTCAGGTTATTCACAATCCCCAACAGCAGCCACAATACCTTCCATCTGAAACAGGTAGCCATTCCCACCAGCTTCCGCCCTACATAGAGAACACCAGGCTGTCTTCTCGGAGATGGAAGGTGCCTTCTTCTGACTTCACACAAGACATATGGCTTCCCTGCTCACCACTAGAAAACCACGTTAAAGTCCCACGTGTGGATCATAAGCAACAGAGTCAAGAGGAACAACGTGGAGCAGTCTGTCTGTGCAGCCTCTGCTCCAATTGGTCATCATGTTGGAGCATCAATCTGGAGACACTTAAGACTGCTGATGCAGGTGATCAGAGTTTCCAGCATCTGCAGTCATTGTTTTTACCTAGTTGAATTTAACCCTACTGCGAATCCTCATGCAAGGATGCCTGCCTTAAAGAATGATTCCGCGATGCTGGTGTTGGACTGGGGTGTACCAAGTCAAAAATCACACAACACCAGGTTATAGTCCAACAGGTTTAATTGGAAGCACAGTAGCTTTCGGAGCGATGCTCCTAACACCTGATGAAGGAGCATCGCTCCGAAAGCTAGTGTGCTTCCAATTAAACCTGTTGGACTATAACCTGGTGTTGTGTGATTTTTGACTTGCCTTGAAGAAGTTTTCCTCCTCGAAGGGCTTTTGCCCAAAACATCGATTTTACTGCACCTCGGATGCTGCCTGAACTGCTGTGCTCTTCCAGCACCACTAATCCAGGATCAGAGTAGAGCGTCGATTGCTGGAAAAGCACAGCAGGTCAGGCAGCATCCGAGAAGCAGGAGAATCGACGTTTCGGGAATAAGACATTCATCAGGAATCAGCATCAATTACCTCATTCTGCCCCCTGTGTAAGTGCATTGAACTGGGAATGGCCTCCTACTGTTCCTGTATAAGTGACTCAAGGGACTGATTGACTTCTTCCTCGTCTGATTGGACATGGCCAAGGGCCTGACTGGGTTACCCCTGGTTCCTGTTTGATAGCTCGATATACTGACAAGTGTGATGATGCTGTAGCTTTAAGAGGTTATTTTGTCCGGGTTTCTTTTAAGAGAGATATTGAACGATCGTTACCAAGCTGGATAGTTAAGACACTTGAGTAAACAGCGAGGGAGGCCTTAGGTCTATTTTAATGCAGCCTGAATGGGTGTGGCCAGCTCTCAAAGATTAGAATCTCTGGGTTTTGGTTTCTCAGTAACGTCAAAAACTATAAGGATCTCAACAGAGTTGGAAGCTTCAGGGAATGTCTCCTGGCTGCTACTGTCTCTGAATTTTCTCTTGATGCTGTCACATTGCATCTGGAACAGACACTTTACATTCCCTTTAAAATAAGAAAACATTAGAATCTAGGCTATTGCCTTCAAATATTTTCGAGGGGCTCTGGTGTGGCCCATCACACTAGACTCCTTCCCTTCCTGAGTAATAGACCGGAGGCAGTGAATGGGCTGTCCCTGTTCTTCTCCAGTAGTGTCAATGGGCTGAATGACTTCCTCATATTCCTGTGAAACCAGCGTGAGGTGCTGAATGAACTCTTGTTTTACTGTGGCAATAGGCAGTGTCAGGCAGTGCTGTTACATGAATGTTACTGACACGTTAACAGCACAACTCTCAATGGAGTCTGGGCCTTGCTGCACATGGACACAGACCAGTTCAGGAGCTGACGGGGGTACAAAATGTTCTGAACATTGTGGAATCTTCAGTGACCATCCCCACTTCTGATCTTATGGTGGGGAGGGTGGGGAGGGGAGACATTGATGAAGCAGCTGAAGATGTTTGTGAAGAAGAAGCTACCCTGAGGATCTCGTACAGAGGTGACCCAGGACTGAGATGATGAACATCTTTTGTGCCATGTTTGACTCCAAACACTGGAGTTTTCTCTGATTCCCATTAAGTCCAGTTTTGTTAAGCTCCTTGATGTCAACAGAACTCAACCACTGCCTTGATATCAGGGCTAGTCCATTTTATCTGAACCCTTGTCTCAACCTCTTTTGTTCATATCAATAAGCCATGATATAGGAGCAGCAAGTGTTTTCTTCAAACAGGTGGTATTGAATGTCAGGATTTCTGTTCTCAAGTGTGTTCAGGGAGCGAGTTGACTGAAAGTATTTGAAGAGGAGGTAGATGGATATTGATCTCTCAGGGAGTTGAGGGCTATGAAGAATTGGATATGAAAGAGGATTTCAGACCGAGAGCCGATCAGCCACAATCTTAGTGAAGGACAAGGTAGGCTTGGGGAGTGAACGACCTGCCCTTGTTTCTGATGTTCTCCTATTCTGTTATTGGAAAGTTAGTGGGTGTTATTTTCATGGATGTTCTGGTATTGCATATTGCAGTCAGGGAGACCAGACGATTTTGTGACCCATCTCTGGGAGAGGTATAGGGGCTGTATTCACAGCGAATCTGGGTGTACAACATGACCAACAAATGAAGCACAAGTTGCACAGAGGAGAGGCTCTGTGAAAAGAGATGAGGGGCCTCTTTCATACCCAGCCTCGACTTTCCAATTACATTTCCCAAATCACCTCAAAGCGTGTGGGACAGTCTTGAAGGGCCGAATGGTCTCCTCTGTTTCTGTGCATCAGGTTAAAGGAGTAAGTGGCCTCCAACTGCTCCTGCCTATCAGGTATGAGGTGCTGAATGGAACAGAGCAACATGGGACTGAGGAGCAGGAGTGGGTCATTAGATATTTTGAGCCTTGTCCACCAGGCACTAAGATTGTGGCTGATCAGGTTGGGGTCTCAGCTCCACTTTCCTGTCTATATCCCATTGTGCATGACTCCCTTCTCTGTCAAATATTTAACTAATGCAGCTTTCAATCAGTGTGAACATAGAGGCACGATAAACTTCCAGTGAAGAGGATTCCCACTGGAAAGGTCCTTTCAGAATTATTCGTCATCCTTCTTATAGAATCAGAGAGTCATACAGAACAGAAACAGACCCGTTAGTCTAATCTGTTCACTCCGATCAGATATCAAATCTGATCCAGTCCCATTTGCCATCATTTGGTCAATATCCCTCCTCTTTCAGACACTTTTTAAATGTACGATTGTAACCGCCTTTAGCACTTCCTCTGACAGCACTTTATGTACACACACTACTCTATGTGTGAAACATTTATCATCAGGTCGTTTCTAAATCATTCGCCCTCTCCCCTTCAACTTATGCCCTCTTGTTCTGGATTCCCCTACCCTGGGGAGCAGAACGTGGCTGTTCAGAATATCCATGCCCCTGATGGTTTTATAAACCTCTATAATGTCACCCTTCAGCCTCTGACACTCCAGGGGGAAACACCTCAAACAAATCAACCTCTCCCTACAGCTCAAACTCCCAGTCCTGGGACTCCCGTGTAAGTCATTTCTGCAGAAAACCGTGTTGTACACAGTATTCTTAAAGTGGCCTCACCAACGTCCTGCACAGATACAACATGCCACCACAACTCCTATATTCAATGCTCTGACTGATTAAGGCAAATGTGCCAAATGTGTTCTGCACCACACTGTCTACCTGCGACTCCACTTTCAAGGAACTATGTATCTGCAGCCATACCCCTTTTTTTCACAACACTCTCCAGGACCTTACCATTAAGTGTACAATTCCTGCCCTGGTTTGCCTTCCCAAAATGCAAAACCTTGTATTTATCTAAATTAAACTTCATCTGTCACTCCTTGCCCGTTTGTCTCATCTAATTGTGGTCTCGTTGTACTCTGAGATAATCTACTACACCACCTTTCTGATGTCATCTGTAAACTTACTAATTATGGTACCGATATTCACATCTAAATCATTTACATAAATGATGAAATGCAGTGAACTCAGTACTGATTCTTACAGCACACTGCTGCTCACAAGCCTCCAGGCTGAAAAATATCCCTCTTCATTCAAGCCAATTGTGACTAGCTTCCTCTGTATCCCATGTGACAGAAACTTACTAATCTGTCTACCAATCGGAATGAATTACTCGCTATGAAGAGAGGCTGAGTAGGTTAGATTTATTTTCACTGGAAAAAAGGAGACTGAGGGGGGACCTGATTGACGTTTACAAAATCATGAAGGGTATAGATAGGGTGGATAGAGAGGGGCTTTTTCCCAGAGTGAAGGATTCAGTAACGAGAGGTCGTGCTTTCAAGATGAGAGGTGGAAAGTTTAAGTGGGATACACGCAGTAAGTACTTCACACAGAGGGTGGTGGGCATTTGGAACGCGTTGCTTGCAGAGGTGGTAGAGGCAGGCACGGTCGATTCATTTAAGATGCGTCTGGACAGATGCATGAGTAGGTGGGGAGCAGCGGAAGACAGATGCTTAGGAATCGACCGACAGATTTAGACAGTACATTTGGATCGGTTCAGGCTTGGAGGGAGAAGGGCCTGTTCCTGGGTTGTAAATTTTCTTTGTTCTTTTTTCTTTAAATGAACACCTTGGTGAAGTCCATTTAGACAACGTCGAACAAACTGCCTTCATCAATCTTCTTTGTCACCTCTTCATAAAACTCAATCAAATTAATGAGACATGATTTCACATGCAGAAAGCCACATTGTCTACCCCGATCAGCCCTTGCCTTCCCAAATGTATGTAAATGCTATCCCTCAGAATCCCCTCCAACAACTTACCCAACACTGACATCAGGCTCACCGGTCTATCGTTCCCTGGCATTTTGGGTCACTGTTTCCTTTTCTAGTCCCACTCCTCCACTGCTCACAACAAATGTTAAATGTAACCAGGTTTGTGATGTGGCCGATGATATCGGTCTCAGACTGGGTCAGGGTCAGTTTTCGCAACAAGTCAGGCTAGTTTCTTTAATCTGCTAAAACAACACGTTTATGATCCAGAGCAATGTTACTCAAACTATGCTGGAAAGATGAATGGCAAACTGTTTGGGTATTGCAGTATTATAATCAATGACTTGGAAAGGATGGACGCTAAGAAATCGTTTCCGTTAGGCGAGGAGACAACGACCCGTGGACACTGCCTTAGAATTAGAGGGGGTCAATTCAGAACAGAAATGCGGAAACATTTCTTCAGCCAGAGAGTGGTGGGGCCTGTGGAATTCATTGTCGCAGAGTGCAGTGGAGGCCGGGACGCTAAATGTCTTCAAGGCAGAGATTGATAAATTCTTGATGTCACAAGGCATTAAGGGCTACGGGGAGAATGCGGGTAAGTGGAGTTGAAATGCCCATCAGCCATTATTAAATGGCAGAATAGACTTGATGGGCCGAATGGCCTTACTTCCACTCCTATGTCTTATGGTCTTATGGTCTCATACTTCCCTTTCTAAACACACACACATACAGACATACAAACACACACACACGCGCACACAAACAAACGCACACATACACACACACACATACACACACACATTAACAAAATTTTTGCAATTTTAATTTGAAATAACTTTGTCCAGATATTGGAACTCATGACAAAAGTAAAAATAAAGATTGTCCAAAACGTTATTCTGCTTCTGAAGATATTGTACTCACACAGCTGTTAGCAATGGGATTTCATGCTGGGAGAGTTGGATTTGGCTGAATTCCCTTTGCTTTAGGCAGTGTTTAGATTCCAGTGAATTCTGGTCAGGGAGCACCCAAAGGGTAACACGGTGGTTAGTCCTGCTGCCTCACAGCACCAGGGACTTGGATTCGTTTCCAGCCTTGGGTGACTGTCTGTGGGGAGTTTGCACATTCTCCACTTTTCTGTGTGAGGGTCTAATGGGTGATCCAGTTTCCTACCACAAACTGTGTAGGTTCGATCGATTGGTCATACTAAATTATCTGTAGTGTTCAGGGAATTCTATATTAGGTGCATTCGTTAGGGGAATGGGTTGGGAAGGTTGGTATGGACTTGTTGGGCCGAAGGGCCTGTTTCAACACTGCAGGGATTCCATAAAAATAAGAATGGTAACGATGACTGTAGAGTTTTTTTTTAGCTCGCACACATTGCTGTGATGAGGGACAATGAAGGAGGGAGAGTGCAATAGGCCGTTCCTTCTCAGGCAGATTACATTGTCTCCCTCACTGAGTTGAATCACACAGTAATGTCACTCTCTCCCATACTGGACCATGTGAGGTCTCCTTGTGCATTGTCCAAACTATGTCTCCATCACATTCCCTGCCCCATGTAGGTGCATCATTGCTGCTGTCATACACAGAGCCATATCCTTAGCTGAAAAATGGCCTGGGCCGATTTGAAATATGTTTACATGGCCCTGCGTCATTAAAAAATAAAATATTTAATGTATTCAGAATATCTGTGTTAAAATGCATGTATTTTTTAAAGAAATACAGAAATTGCTGGAAAAGCTTGGCAGGTCTGTCAGCATCCAGATGCCTTTTACATGCTGTATTTGTACCAGCCTCCACCACTTCCTCTGGCAGCTCATTCCATACGCGCACCACCCTCTGCATAAAGAGGTGCTCTTTAGGCCTCATCAAAACCTTTCCCCTCTCACTTTCCACCAATGCGCTCTAGTTTTGGACGACCCTAACCTGGTTTAAAACCCTGACTATTCACCCTACCCATGACCATTCTGATTTTATAATCCTTTACTGCTGCGAAATGTGACTTCAATCAATACGAATAGCTGTACTTTCAGTCATCCTGGGCTTAAATTCTGAAGTGCCATACTGATACCTCTTCCTTCTCCATCAAGTCACAATTCTAAATCCATTTTAATCAGTTTGTTCAGATGTCTCATGTGACACCTCTGTGGGCTTTACACCTAGACCTTTGTGCCCAGAGGTAGGGACACTAGCATCACTCAACAATACCCATAAATCTGTAACAGTATTCTCCTGTGTGTTTGATCATCAGCCTGTTCTGACATGCTGGGAAATACCTATGCAACAGGCATGACTTGAATCCAGAACTTCTAGTCCAGAGCTAGGATCACTACCACACAAGTTCAGGAATTGGAATCAAATCCAGACCTCTGGCTCAGAGACAGGGACATTGCTCACTACAACTACCATACCCAGATTTTGGGTCATATTTTAAGTGTCAGCTTTCAGCTCAGTGTGGATTTATTATAATCAGGTTACCATTACTGAATTACACAAAACACTTTGTATTGTTAAACAAATGCAAGATATTAGTCTCAACTGTAGGATATTGAGTGCACTTGCTGTGCCATCGAAGTTAACTATGAACAGCTTTAATCGCTGTTATCTGTCGTCTGCAATATTAGGGAAAGAAATCCTGCAGACACACTCTGCACAATGAAGGGTCTCAAATAGATATTTATTACTGAACACCAGAGACGGAAGAGCTTAATTTCTGATCCCAAAGCATCACTCTTAGCCACCTCCAACGTGCGACTGCCCTCTTCCTGGCCGATGATGACTGTCCAGCCTCTCCTCCCCACTGACTGTTCAGCAATCTGTCCCTCCTCCCTCTAACCACACAAGGCAAACCAAGCTCAGGGTCTTTGTGAAAATCAAGGCCAGAGTGTGCAGGCCTTCTGGAGACGGATGGGCGTTTTAAAATTGACTGGGCTGAGGGGTGGCAGATGGAGTTTAGTTTGGATAAATGCGAGGCATTGGATTTGGTAAATCAAACAAGAGCAGTACCTATACAATTAAAAGTAGAGCCTTTGGCAGTGTTGTAGGACAGAGACCGAGGCCGTCGGGTATAATTCTTTAAAATTTGCATCTCATATAGATAGTGTGGTTATTAAGGTGTTTAACACAATTGTCTTCATTGGTCAGACCTTTGAGAATCGGAATTGGGACGTCATGTTGAGGATGTACAGGACATTGGTGAGGCCTCTTCTGGAATACTGTGTCCAGTCTGGTCACCCTGCCCGCTCACTCCATAGGCACACCAACCTCTGGGTGAAAAAGCTGCCCCTTAGGTCACTTTAATATTTCCCATCTCACCTTAAGCCTATGCCCTCTAGTTATGGTCTCCCCGTACCCTTAGAAAACACCTTGACTGTTCACTTTGATATTACTGACCTTGATATTATTAAGCTGGAAAGGGTTCAAAAGAGATTAACCTGGAGGTCGTTGGGAATGGAGGGTAGTGAGCTATAAGGAGAGGCTGGATAGGATGGGACTTTTTCACTGGAGAGGATGAGATTAAGGGGTACCTTTACAGAGGTTTATAAAATCGTGAGGGGGACAGATAAGCTGAATGGTTGATGTCTTTTCCCTAGAATTGAGGATTCAAAATTGAGGGATATTTTAAGATGCGAGGAAAAAGATTTACAAAAGTCATGAGAGGTAATTATTTTAGACAGAATCTGGCTTGTGTGTGGAATAAACTTCCAGAGGAAGTGGTGAAAGTGTTTGCAGTTACAACGTTTAAAGGACATTTAGATCAGTCCATGGATAAGACATCAGTTTGGATGGTGCTGTGAGCAGCTGCCCTCTCCCTCCCCATCTCTGAATGAATCCCTGTTGGTTTTCACCCTCTGCCAATGCCTGTGCAGTGCCGTGTGGATGCCAGCAGAGGGTGGCATTGCATCACTTTAAGCACCACAGAGACTGCCAGACCTGCCCCACACTGAGACACACAGATACACACACGGGAATGGTTAGGGCACTGCGTGGAGCTCATCTGGTAACTTAAACTAAACATAAAAAAATGCTCAATTCGCCTTGTAAACTGTTAAAATATGAGGGACAGAAAACTCCCAAATTCCACTGCTTAAATAAAATCATCAATTTATTTTTTCACTCTTAAAGTGAACATTTTACATGAACTATTCACAATTCTGGGACCCCCTTTCTCTTAACTGCTTATTACCCGACTCCAGCTCTATAGCAATATACTGTATCTGGGACTGCCATCCTCTCATACGACAGGTGCTTGTAAGCTGTTCAGAATAGCATTCCCTCTCTCTTAAAGGTACAGTATACACTTTCAACTTCATCACATTATACCCTGATGAATATAGATAAGTGGGACCAAACCGGATTTCTCTTGCTCTGTGGTTTGTCAATATTTCATTCGCTCCGTCTTTTTTGCTGCTCCATTGATAGCATGTCATTATTCGATTCCATCAGTGGGAATATATCAGTATTTCACTTGCTCACACTCGCGAGTGTGGGGCAGGATTTCAGTTGTTTCATGGGGACTGTGACGCTATGACAATCTCAATGTTTGTAGATGGCACCGAACCTGGAAGAACTCTGAAGTCTATGGAGGACAGTGTGGAACTCTGACTGGACAGTGATACGTTGGAGTAGTTTTCAAGCAGATGGGGATCAGTGCAGAGCAGTGTGAGGTGATGTACTGTGGTAGGAAGGAATTGAAAGGCAGTTTGAAACAGGCTGTACCATTATAAAGGGCTGCAGGAGCAGAGAGCGCTGGGTGTATATGAGCACATATTATAGAAGATATCAGGACAAGTGGGGAGAGCAGTAACTATCACAGATTAGTTTCAGTATCTGAGCTGTTTACAGGGGGAGGTGTAGGAGGGAGCCTCCGTGCTGCCTTCCTGGGAGGTGGTGGTGATGATGTGTTGTGAGCCCACCCTCCTGCCCACCGAGACCGTGGGGATTCCATTTGTACCAGCTCGACACAAAAGGGAGATGGCATCAGGGCCACGGCTTCTATGTTGTGCCGGGGGGAAACGGAGCTGCCAGTGGGTTTAAAGTGAGAATTGCCCTTACTGAACATTGCTCCTTACTCGGTCGGTGGAACGTGTTTGTTTCAGAATCTCCACACGAGGTGTCCTGGTCCTCTCCGGCTCCTACCAGGGTCCTCCCCACATGGCAGGGGGAGGGGGTGAGGGAACGGATATGGGAGAAAGGGGGGGAGGGAGGGAGGGTGGGAGTGGGTGGCCCTGTTGTTAGTGCTGGTGTAGGTGAGGGATGGGGAGAGTCAGTCCACAGTATTGTATTCATGCAGTGTTATTAGTGTAATGGAAGGGGTGACAGAGAGAGAGAGAGAGAGAGATGGGGATGTGGGGGAAAGATGCTGCATGCAGCAGTGAGAGTGGTGGACCATGAGTCTTGTTCGGCGATACGTCCTATAACAGATATACAGTGAGTGTGAGGGAGCAGAGAGAATACAGTGACACTTACCCTGACAGAATGGGGAAGGTTATTGATGCTTGTCCTGTATTGCTGGACATTTCTTCAGACCGCACATACTGCACTGAGCTGGTTGGTGAGCTCAGACCATGCTCGGTGGGTCTGGTGGTGTGGCCCACTCTGGGAAGAGAATAGTCCCCCTCTGTACTAGCCCATCCACCAGGACCTCCGTGCCCCTGTTGACAAACCATGGTGTAATTGCCCCTTATCTGCCATGCTCGGGATAAAATGTGCTGGGCAGCTCCTTACCGAGAAAGCTCAACCATGTGCCCATTTGCCTTTTAAAGATGGCACAAGTGTCAGGAATCAACAACTATCCAGGAGCACCCGGGTGATGGTGAGTACCTCCAGCCATGATGGGTGGGAGAATCGGGCTGGTATTGAATGAGAGAGACATCATGGGGTGGGCTGGGTAGTTAATGAGGTGAGTCCGATACGATAGCACCAGGAAACTATCTCAGCTTCGTGCGGACGATCCCTCTGTCACACTCAAGGAAAAACAAACAAAGATAAATTATTGTTAGAATCTGCCCAGTGAGTCTTAGATTCTATTGAAACCAATTCCAGTTACAAAGATGCAGAACAAATGCTCATCTGGTCTCACACCAATATCCCTTTCTCCCATCTTTCCTGGGAAGACAGGCTCATGTTACAGGATGCGATCGAAGTGTCTACATTTCAACATTCTGCAACCTGGGAACACATCCTTCCATGACACTGTCTCTCAGTCTCCCCACCCCCCCCCCCCTCAGTCTCCCCCCTCTCTATACCCCAAACCCCTTCCATGTGGTGATACCCCACTGATTCCCCCGCCAACTCTCTCTGGCAGTGATGTTCACACCCACAGTACACCCTTGTCAGGGCACAATGGAGATATGGAGCTGGAAATGGGTGGGAGCTGCACATCCTGTCACTTCCAGCATGGGCTGCAAGTTTCCTCACACTGGGCAGGGATCGAACAGTGTTACTGAGGAATGCAGTGGGTTGGTGAACAGAGCTCTACATGCCGGGAGGGTAACTTCTCCTGGATTACAGATCAATGCGATGGGGTGGGGTACACAGTCCTACATGCTGGGAGGGTAACTGCTCCTGGTTTACAAATCAATGCACTGGGGTGGTGTACACAGTCATACATGCTGGGAGGGTAACTGCTCCTGGTTTACAGAACAATGCAATGGGGTGGGGTACACAGTCCTACATGCTGGGAGGGTAACTGCTCCTGGCTTACAGAACAATACAATGGGGTGGGGTACACAGTCCTACATGCTGGGAGGGTAACTGTCCTGGGTTACAGATCAATGCACTGGGGTGGTGTACACAGTCCTACATGCTGGGAGGGTAACTGCTCCTGGTTTACAGGTCAATGCAATGGGGTGGGGTACACAGTCCTACATGCTGGGAGGGTAACTGCTCCTGGGTTACAGATCAATGCACTTGGGTGGTGTACACAGTGCTACATGCTGGGTGGGTAACTGCTCCTGGGTTACAGATCAATGTACGGGGGTGGTGTACATAGTCCTACATGCTGGGAGGGTAACTGCTCCTGGCTTACAGATCAATGCACTGGGGTGGTGTACATAGTCCTACATGCTGGGAGGTTAACTGCTCCTGGGTTACAGATCCATGCAATGGGTTTGGGTACACAGTCCTACATGCTGGGAGGCCATCTGATCCTGGTTTACAAATCAATACACTGGGGTGGTGTACACAGTCCTACATGATGGGAGGATAACTGCTCCTGGTTTACAGATCAATGCACTGGGGTGGTGTACATAGTCCTACATGATGGGAGGGTAACTGCTCCTGGTTTACAGATCAATGCATTGGGGTGGTGTACACAGTCCTACATGCTGGGAGGGTAACTGCTCCTGGCTTACAGATCAATGCACTGGGGTGGTGTACATAGTCCTACATGCTGGGAGGGTAACAGCTCCTGGTTTACAGATCAAGTCAATGGGGTGGGGTACACAGTCCTACATGCTGGGAGGGTAACTGCTCCCTGGTTACAGATTAATTCACGGGTGATCACTGCACATGCTGCTGTGCTGGTCTGACTATCTGCGGTTTATAGATAATGCAATGATGTGGGCAGTGCAGCTCCCCGTGCTGGATGGATATGTAGCCTTTGCACAGTACATCATGTTGGTGGGGTGGATAGGGGGAAAAGGTGATGGACAGGTCAAGGAATTCCTCGGAACGTTCTGTCCCCGACAGTTTATAACTGCTTTTCCCTGGAATCTTCTATCCCCGACATTCTATAACTGACTCTCCCCGGAATGTTCTGTCCCCGACATTCTATAACTGTCATTCCCCGGAACGTTCTGTCCCCGACATTCTATAACTGACCCTCCCTGGAACGTTCTGTCCCCAACATTCTACAACTCGCATTCCGCAGAACGTTCTGTCCCCGACATTCTATAACTGCCATTCCCTGGAACGTTCTGTCCCCAAAATTCTATAACTGACATTCCCAGGAACGTTCTGTCCCCAACATTCTATAACTGACTCTCCCTGGAACGTTCTGTCCCCGACATTCTATAACTGACATTCCCCGGAATGTTCTGTCCCCAATATTCTATAACTGCCATTTCCCGAACGTTCTGTCCCCGACATTCTATAATTGACATTCCCAGGAACGTTCTGTCCCCAACATTCTATAACTGACATTCCCCAGAACGTTCTGTCCCCGACATTGTTTGTGGACGGCCGGACGTCAGTGAATTGAAAAAAACGAGAAGATCCCGAGGGAAGAGATCCCGTTCCAGGGAGAAGGAGACACTGTTCCGTAGGCCCCTCAGGCAGTTAAAGGGGTGAATACATTTTCCCTGCGTTTACATTTCTCCACGACACAGGATCGACCACAATTTAGACCAAAATACAGGAATTCCCAAACTCCGTTTGTCTTCAGGAAACTGGGAGACAATCCTGCAGGACAGCAACGTTTCCACCCTCCGTATTAGGAACTGGGAAGGAGTGACCTGTGACTGTTCTCCAGTGATCGAGTGTGTGGGAATGTTCTAGAAGCCATCTGTCCTTATGGATGTGAATCTGTGTGTTTGGGGAGGGAGGGTTTCTTGTGGTTTATGTCACATTTTGTCAGTAATTCTGAACTTCCCATTTGTTATTCCAGCTCCAATTATTTTAATAAATCCCTGAATACAGGGGCGCATTTGAAAATCTCACTGGGTCCCGAATCAAACGGGTCCCTTTGCCTCCAGTCTGATGGATAATGGCTTTGTTTTCCTTCCTCACAGTTAACGTAGTGACCATCTACGTCCTGCTTTATAAAGATTGTGGATTGTCTCCATGTGTCAGACGTTACCTCGGGGCGATGGCAGCGGCGGATCTCCTGGTCATTATCCTCGACCTGATCCTGAGACACATTCCCATTGTTTATCGGGAACAGTTTTATTTCCTGGTGTACTCCGTCCCCGTGTGTAATATCCACGCCGTCCTGCTTTATGCAGCCACTGACAGCTCTGTCTGGTTCACCGTCACTTTCACCTTAGATCGGTTTGTGGCCATTTGTTGCCCGAAACTGAAAAGTAAATATTGCAGTGAGAAAACGGCGGCTGTGGTTCTGGGAGCAGTGACTGTGCTGAGCTGTTTAAAGAACATTTCCTGGTATTTTATGCTCATGGCTCGGTATTCGCTGGTGAACGAGCCCTGGTTTTGTGAGGTAACAGACGCTGATGCAGTCTCCAGTGTCTGGGTCACAATCGAGTTCCTCCACCACATTCTAACCCCGTGTGTCCCATTTCTCCTGATTCTGCTGCTCAATGTTCTCACTGTCAGACACATTTTAGTGACCAGCAGAGCCCGCAGGAGACTCCGCGCTCACACCAATGGGGCCGCTCAGTCTGACACTGAAATGAGAAACCGAAAAAAATCCATAATTTTACTGTTTGTGGTCTCGGCCAATTTCATCCTGTTATGGTCAACGTTAATGCTGTATTCTATATGGAACCGGATGTTGTATATTGGGTATCGTCTGTGTATCTCCATGGCTTTGTGGGGGAATTGGGCTTCATGTTGCAGCTCCTCAGTTGCTGCACAAACACCGCGATTTATGCCGTGACCCAGACTAAGTTCAGGCAGCAGCTGAAGAATGTGCTGAAATATTCCTTCACCCAAATCCATCCATCCATCAAATTCCCTCATTAATCAATTCATCCGGGATTTTCTCATTTCAGTTCACTGTTTCCGCGATGGAGCAGCCTGTCGCTATGGTAACAGACTGAGGGTAGCACTGGTTTGTCCATCCTTATCCCACAGGGGGGTTACAGGGAAACATTTTAATGTTTCTCACAACTCAGGGGACAGTGAGAAAAAGCACCATCCCACTGACTGTATCCATCACTTCCATTTGTAACCAATAAAAATGTTGATTAAAGCATGCCGAGCAGCAGAGTGACCGATGTTGTTGTGTGTCCTTGTGTTGGAGAAACTGAGCTGGCGAGGGACAGACTCAGCCCCAAGTCCTGGTCCTCAGGGAAGGGAAGGGGACCGACATCTGAGCTCAGGACCTGGGTCTAACTCACTGTGTCCCTCCAATCCAACCTGGCGTCGCCATTTCCTCTCTCAGCACTTCTCTCCCTTTCTCTCTCTCTGCACACTGTCTCCTTCTCACCACCTCTCCCATTCACTCTCTCTCGTCCCCTCTCAGATACCCCCCAACACCCCGGTTTCTCCACCTGCCTCCACTATTCTTTCTCCCTCACCCTCCCCCTCTCTCTCCTGCCGTCTCTGTCTCCCTCCCGCAATTCTGTCTCTACCCCATCTTCCCCACCTCCCACTTCCCACATCTATCATCTCACCCCCACCCTCCACACGCAGCCTCACCACCAACCCCCAGTCTCTGGGTCAGAGGGAGGGGGAAGGACCAGGGAGACAGAGTGTGTCAGAGAGAGAGGAAGGGAGGAACAGGAAAGCGAGAGGTTCAGTCAGAGAGAAACGGAGGGAGGTGGGGAGAGAGACACCGAGGGAGGGGGATGGAGAGTGAGAGAATGGGGAGAGTGAAGGAGCAGAGAGAGAGAGAGAGCAGGGGGCAAGAGAGTGATAGGGTGAGGGAGGGAGAGAGAGAGGCGCGAAGAGAGAGACAGCACGAGGGCAAGAAAGAGAGCGAGGGCAAGAAAGAGAGCGAGGGCGAGAGAGAGAGAGAGAGGACGAGAGAGAGTGATGGGCGGAGAGAGAGAGTGATGGGCGGAGAGAGAGCGAGAGCGAGGGCGAGAGAGACGTTAGTGAGATAGGTCAAGAAGGAGAGATGGCTCTGTGAGTGCGGGTTTGACAGAGAGGGGGTGGGTAACAGAAAGGGTGACAGCAAGAACGCAGGGGCAAGAGAGGGCGAGAGAGAAAGAGAGAGCAAGAGAGACAGAGCGAGAAGGAGGGAAGGAGAAAAGAAACGAGACAGAATAAGGGGACAGAAGAGTCGGCGAGAGCAAGACAGAGAGAGAGATAAGTTCAGAGTTGGGTGTGCGTGTGTGAAACAGAGCGAAAGAGACGGGGGGGGAGAGAGACAGTCTGAGAGAGCGAGTGAGAGAAAGATATGGAGAGATGGTGAGAGAGAGGAAAAAGAGAGGAAGGGTGAGAAGAAGAGAAGGGTGCAAGAGGATTGTCGAGAGAGAGAGAGCAAATGGGACGAGTGGGGCAGCAGAGAGAGGGGTCAAGAGAGAGAGGGGGCGAGAGAGAGGGGGTGTGAGAGAGACAAGAAGCGAGAGAGAGGGGGCGAGGGGGCGCGAAAGGGGGGCGAGAGAGGGCGGGGGAAAGAGGGAGGGGTGAAAGAGAGGGGTTGAAAGAGAGGGGGCGAGAGAGAGGGGTTCAAAAGGGAGAGGTGGGGTGAAAGAGAAAAGGGATGGCAAAAGAGAGAGGGGGCGAAATGAGGGGCGAAAGAAGAGGACGAAAGAGTGGGCAAAAAGTGGGGCAAAAGAGGTGGGTTAAAGGGGGTGAAAACGGGGCGAAAGTGAGGTGGGGCGAAACAGGGGGGCGAAAGAGAGGGGGGCGAAAGGGTGGGGCGAAAGAGAAGGGGTGAAAGAGGGGGGTGAGTGAGAGAGAGTGGAGGCGAGAGAGAGAGGGGGTTGAGAGAGATGGGAGGGAGAAGGGGCGTGAGAGAGAGAAGGGGAAAGAGAGAGAGGGGAGAAAGAGAGGAAGAGAGGGCGAGAGAGAGAGAGGGGAGAGAGAGGGGAAAAGAGAGAGGGAGAGAGAGGGGTTTGAGGTGGGGGGCGTTGTTTGATGGGGTTCGGGGAGAGGGCGGGGTTGAGGAGAGGGCGTTGTTGGACAGGTTTGGGGAGGGGGCAGTGTCGGAGAGGGATGGAGACGGGGCGGTGTTGGATTGAGTTGGGGAGGGTCGGTGTTGGGCAGGGTTGGAAGAGTGGGTAGTGTTGGATGACGTTTGGGAGGGGGCAGTGTTGGACAGTGCTGGAGAGGGGGCAGTGTTCGATTGGTTTGGGAGGGGTCGGTGTTGGGGAAGGGGGTGGTATCGGACGGGGTTGGGGAGGGGCTGTGTTGGGGGAGGAGGAGGTGTCAGATGGGGATGTGGAGGGGGCAGTGTTGGGAGGGTGGGCGGTGTTGGATGTGTTTTGAGGAGGAGGCAGTGTTGGATGGGGTTTGAGGAGGGAGCAGTGTTGGACGGGTTGGGGAGGGGGCGGTGCTGGACGGGGTTGAGGGAGTGGACGGTGATGGATGGGTTTGGGGGGGTGTCAGTGTTGGATTGGGTTGGGGAGTGGGTTCGTGGCCGAGGGGCAGTATTGTGTGGGAGCAGCGGTGTTTGGACAGCAGTAAGGGTCAGGCTGGTAGCGGTGTGTGGATGGTGGTGACGGTCAGGTTGGGGGCAGTGTATGGACGGAGGTGAGTGTCAGTCTGGGGGGTGGAGTTGAATGGCGCTGGGGGTCAGGCTGGGGAAGATGTTGGATGGCGGTAAGGGTCAGGCTGGGCACTGTGTGAGGACGGCAGTGAGCGTCAGGGCTGGGGACAATGTGTGGACAGTGGTGAAGATCAGTCTGGGATGGTGTGGGATGGCAGTGAGGGACAAGCTGGGGGCAGTTTTGGACGGTGACAAGGGTCAATCTGGGGTGGTGTTTGGACGGTGTGAGGGTCAGGCTGGGGGCAGCGTGTGGACGGCTGTGAGGGTCAAGCTGGGGGGTGGTGTGGGACAGCAGTGAGGGTCAGGTTTGGGGCGGTGTGTGGACGGCGGTGAATGTTAGGCAGGGAGCGGTGTGTGGGCAGCATTGAGGGTCAGTTTGGGGGCAATGTGTGGATGGCAGTGAGGGTCAGGCTGGGGGCAGTGAGTGGACGGAGGTGAGGGTCTGGCTGGGGTGGTGTGTGGATGGCGGGGAGGTCAAGCTGGGAGCGTTGTGCGCATGGCGGTGTCAATCAGGCTGGGGACGGTGGGTAGACGGCGGTGAGGGTCAGAGTTGGGGTGGTGTTGGACAGCAGTGAAGGTCAGGCTCACGGCGGTGTGTGGGCAGCATTTAGGGTCTGGCTCGGGGCGTGTGTGAATGGCAGTGGGGGTCAGGGTGGGGGGCAGTGTGTGGATGGCGGTGAGGGTCAGGATGTGGGGGTGTGTGGACGGCAATGAGGGTCAGGCTGGGGCAGCGAGTGGACGGCAATGAGGGTCAGGCTGTGTGTGTTGCATGCACTGTGGTGAGGGTCAGGCTGGGACGGTGTGTGGATGGCGGTGTGGGTAAGTGTTGGGGCAGTATGTGGAAGGCAGTGAGGGTCAGGCTGGTGGCGGTGCCTGGATGGCAGTGAGGGTCAGGCTGGGGGCGGTGTGTGGACAACAGTGAGGGTCAGGCTGAGGGCGGTGTGTAGATGGCGGTGAGGGTCAGGTTTGGGGCAGTGTGGAGATGGCAGTGAAGGTCAGGCTGGGGGCTGTTTGTTGATGGCAGAGAGGATCAGGCTGGGGGCGGTGTGTGGATGGCGGTGAGGGTCAGACTGGGTGTAGCGTGTGGACAGCAGTGAGGGGCAGACTGCTGGCGGTGTACAGGTGGCAGTGAGAGTCAGGGTTGGGGTGGTATTGGACGGTGGTGACGGTCAGGCTGGGGGCAGTATGTGGAAGGCGGTGCAGTTCATACTGTACGGCAGTGGGGGTACGGGTCGGGTTGGTGTGTGGACGGCGGTGAGTTTCACGCTGTGGGTGGTGTTGGATGGTGGTATGGGTCAGGCTGGGGGCAGTGTGTTTGTGGTGGCAAGGTTCGGGCTGAGGGAGGAATTTGGACAGCAGTGAGGGTCAGGCTGGGGGCAGTGTATGGATGGTGGTGGGGATCATGTTAGGGGTGGTCTTTGGTCAGCAGTGAGGGTCAACCTGGGGGCGGGTTTTGGACCACAGTGAGGGTTAGGCTGGGGTCGGTGTTGGACGGCGTTGAGAGACAGGCTGGGAGCGGTGTTGGATGGTGATGGGGTTCAGGCTGGGGGCCATGTTGGATGGCAGTGATGGTCAGGCTGGTGGTGGTGTGTGGACGGCCATTGGGTCAGGCTGAGGACGGTGCGTGGACAGCAGTGGGGGTCAGGCTGAAGGCGGTGTTGGACAGCGGTGAGTGTCAGGCTGGGGACGGCGTGTGGGCGGCAGTGAGGGTCAAGCTGTGGATTGTGTTGGACGGCAGTATGGGTCAGGACAGGGGCAGAGTTGCACGGCAGTCAGGGTCAGGCTATGGGTGGTGAGGGCCAATTTGGGGGCGGTGAGGGACAGGCTGGGGGCAGTGTGTGGACAGCAGTGAGAATCAGGCTGGGGGCGGTGTGTGGATGGAGGTGGGGGTCAAGCTAGGGGCGGTGTTTGGATGGCGGTGACGGTCAGGTTGGGGCAGTGTTTGGATGGCAGTGAGGGTTAGACTGGGGGCGGTGTGGATGGTGGTGAGGGTCAGGCTGGGGGAATTGTTTGGATGGCGGAGAGGGTCAGGCTAGGGGTGGTGTGTGGACGTCGGTGAGGGTCAGTCTGGGGGTGGAGTTGAACGGTGCTGGGGGTCAGGATGGGGAAGGTGCTGGACGGCAGTGAGGGTCAGGCTAGGCACGGTGTGAGGATGGCAGTGTGCGTCAGGTCTAGGGGCGGTGTGTGGATAGTGGTGAGGATCCATCTGGGGGCGGTGTGGTATTGCAGTGAGGGACAAGCTGGGGGAGGTGTTGGACGGTGGTGAGGGTCAAGCTGGGGCGGTGTTTGGACCACTGAGGGTCAGGCTGGGGGTGGCGTGTGGACGGCATTGAGGGTAAGGCTGGCCACGGTGTGAGAACGGCAGTGAGCATCAGGGCTGGGGGAGGTGTATGGACGGTGGTGAGCGTCAGGTTGGGGTGGAGTTGAACAGCACAGGGGGTCAAGCTGGGGACGGTGTGAGGATGGCGGTGAGGGTCAGGCTGGGGACAGTGTGAGGATGGCGATGATAGTCAGGTTTCGGGCGGTGTGTGGACAGTGGTGAGGGGCAGGTTGGGTCGGTGTGTGGACGGCGGTGAGGGTCAGGCTGTGGGCGGTGTGTGGACAGTGGTGAGGGGCAGGTTGAGGTCGATATTTGGACGGCAGTGAGGGTCAGGCTGGGGGCAGTGTGTGGACGGTGGTGAGGGTCAGGTTGGCGGCTGTGTGTGGACGGTCGTGAGGGTCAGGTTGGGGGCGGTGTGTGGATGGTGGTGAAGGTCAGGTTGGGGGCTGTGTATGGACAGTGGTGACGGTCAGGTTGGGGACTCAGTTGATCGGTGCTGGGGGTCAGGCTGGGGCCGGTGTTAGACGGTGGTAAGGGTCAGACTGGGGATAGTGTGAGGACGGCAGTGAGCGTCAGGGCTGGGGGTGGTGTGTGCACGGCTGTGAGGGTCAAGCTGGGGCGGAGTGTGGATGGCAGTGAGGGTCAGGCTGGGGGCAGTGTGTGGATGACGATTGGGGTCTGGCTGGGGGCGGTGTTGGATGGCGGTGCGGGTCATGCTGGGGCGGTTTTGGACACCGGTGTGGGTCAGGCTGGGGGCAGTGCGTGGACAGCAGTGAGGGTCAGGCTGGGGATGGTGTGTGGACAGCTGTCACGGTCAGGCTGGGAGCGGTGTGTGAGCAGCGTTGAGGGTCAGATTGGGGGCGGTGTTGGATGGCGGTGATTGTCAGGCTGGGAAGGATGTGTGGATGGTGGTGAGGGTCAGGCTGGGGACAGCGTGTGGACGGCAGTGAGGGTCAGCCTAGGGACGATGTTTGGACAGCGGTGAGGGCCAGGCTGGGGGGGGGGGTGTGTGGATGGCAGTGAGGGCCAGGCTGGTGTCTGTTTGCGGGATGAGGTAAGGGCCAGCCTGGGTGCGGTGTGTGGCAGCATTTAGGGTCAGGCTGGGGACGGTGTGTGCATGGTGGTGAGGGTCAGGCTGGGGGTGGAGTTGAACGGCACAGGGGGTCAGGCTGGGGACGGTGTGTGGATGGCAGTGAGGGTCAGGTTGGGGACAGTGTGAGGACGGCGATAAGGGTCAGTTTGGGGGCGGTGAGGGTCAGGTTGGTGGCGGTGTGTGGACGGCGGTGAGGGTCAGGCTGTGGGCGGTGTGTGGACAATGCTGAGGGGCAGGTTGGGGTCGGTGTGTGGACGTCAGTGAGGGTCAGGCTGGGGGTGGTGTGTGGACAGTGGTGATTGTCAGGTTGGGGTCGGTGCGTGGATGGCATTGAGAGTCAGGCTGGTCACGGTGTGAGGACGGTAGTGAGCATCAGGGCTTGGGGTGATGTGTGGACGGTGGTGAGGGTCAGGTTGGGGGTGGTGAATGGATGGCGGTGAGGGTCAGCCTGGATGCGGAGTTGAACGGCATGGAGGTTCAAGGCTGGGGTGTTAGGACAGTGGTGAGGGTCAGGCTGGGGACGGTGTGAGGACGGTGATGAGGATCAAGTTGGGGACGGTGTGTGGACAGCGGTGAGGGTCAGGTTGGGGCGTTGCGTGGACGGCGGTGAGGGTCAGGCTGTGGGCAGTGTGTTGACAGTGGTGAGGGGCAGGTTGTGGTCGGTGTGTGGACGGCAGTGAGGGTCAGGCTGGGTGTAGTGTGTGGATGGTGGTGAAGGTAAGGTTGGGGGCGGTGTGTGGATGGTGATGAGGGACAGGTTGGGGGCTGTGTATGGACAGTGGTGAGGGTCAGGTTGGGGGCTCAGTTGATCGGTGCTGGGGGTCAGGCTGGGGCCGGTGTTAGACGGTGGTAAGGGTCAGACTGGGGATGGTGTGAGGACGGCAGTGAGCGTCAGGGCTGGGGGCGGTGTGTGCACGGCTGTGAGGGTCAAGCTGGGGCAGAATGTAGATGGCAGTGAGGGTCAGGCTGGGGGCAGTGTGTGGATGACGATGGGGGTCTGGCTGGGGGCGGTGTTGGATGGCGGTGCAGGTCATACTGGGGTGGTTTTGGACAACGGTTTGGGTCAGGCTGGGGTCGGTGTGTGGACAGCTGTGACGGTCAGGCTGGTACCAGTGTGGTAGCAGTGTTGAGGGTCAGATTGGGGGCAGTGTTGTATGGCGGTGACTGTCAGGCTGGGGAGGATGTGTGGATGGAGGTGAGGGTCAGGCTGGGGATGGTGTATGGACGGCGGTGAGGGTCAGCCTAGGTACAGTGTTTTGACAGCAGTGAGGGTCAGACTGAGGGCGGTTTGTTGACAGTGGTGAGGGCCAGGGTAGGGGCGGTATTGGACTGTGGTGAGGGACAAGCTAGGTGCGGTGTTGGCCGGTGGTGAGGTTCAGGCTGGGGGTGATTTAACGGCAGTGGTGGGGGTCAGGCTGGGGACAGTGTGTCGATGGTGGTGTGGGGAAGACTGGGGATGGTGTGTAGAAGCAGTGAGGGCCAGGCTAGCAACAGTATTCGACTCTTGTGTGGGTCAGGCCGGGTGCGTTGTTGGACAGAGGTGGGTCTCAGGCTCGGGGCGGTGTGCGGGGCAGTGATAGTCAGGCTGGTGGTGGTGTTGGATACTGCTGAGCATCAGGCTGGGGGCGGTGTTGAACTGTAGTCGGGGTCAGGCTGGGGGCGGTGTTGAACCGTGGTGGGGGTCAGGCTGGGGCCGGGAGTGGGCGTCAGTGAGTGTCAGGCTGGGGATGGTGTGCGGACAGCGGTGAAATCAGGCTGGGGTCAGTGTGTGGACTGCGGTGAGGGTCAGGCTGGGGGCGTTGTGTGGATGGTGGTGACGGTCAGGCTGAGAGGGATGTGTGGATGGCAGTGTGGGTCTGGCTGGGGGCGGTGTGTGGACGGCGGGGTGTGTCAAGCTGGGGGCATTTTATGCACAGTGGTGATGGTCAGGATGGGGACGGTGTGTGGTCGGCGGCGAGGGTCAGAGTTGGGGCGGTGTTCGGGATGGCTGTGTGTGGGCAGCGTTGAGGGTCAGGTTGGTGGTGGTGTGTGGACGGCCGTGAGGGTCAGGCTGGAGTCAGTGTGTTGACGTCGGTGAGGGTCAGGCTGGTGGCGGTGTGTGTATGGCAGTGAGGGTCATGCTGGGCGCAGTGAGTGGATGGCCGTGAGGGTCTGGCTGGGAGCATTGTGTGCACGGTGGTGAAGGTCAGGCTGGCGATGGTGTGCGGACGGCGGTGATGGTCAGGGTTTGGATGGTGTTGGACCGCAATGAAGGTCAGGCTTGGGGCGGTCTGTGGGCAGCGTGGAGGGTCAGGCTTGGGGCGGTGTGTGGATGGCAGTGAGGGTCAGGCTGGGGGCGGTTTGTGGACGGTGGTAAGGATCAGCCTGGGGGCGATGTGTGGGCAGCATTGAGGGTAAGGTGGGGGCCGGTGTGTGAACGGCAGTGTGGTCAGGTTGGGGGCGGTGTGTGGACAGCGGTCAGGGCCAGGCTGGGGGCGGTGTGTGGATGGCAGTGAGGGCCAGGCTGGGGGCTGTTTGCGGGAAGATGTGAGGGCCAGCCCTGGGTGCGGTGTGTGGCAGCATTTAGGGTCAGGCTGGGGCGGTGTGTGGATGATGGTGAGGGTCAGGCTGGGTGTGGTGTTGGACAGTGGTGAGGGTCAGGCTGGGGGTGATTTGTGGACTGTGGTGGGCGTCAGACTGGGGGCAGTGTGTGGACAGTCGTGAGGGTCATGCTGGGGACGGTGTGTAGATAGCAGTGAGGGCCAGGCTAGTGGCGGTATTGGACTGTGGTGCGGGTCAGGCCGGGTGCGTTGTTGGACAGTGGTGGGTGTCAGTCTGGGGGCGGGAGTGGGCGGTGGTGAATGCCAGGCTGGGGATGGTGTGTCGATGGCGGTGAAGATCAGGCTGGGGACGGTGTGTGGATGGCAGTGAGGGTCGGGCTGGGGCAGTCTGTGAACGGCAGTGGGGGTCAGGGTGGGGGCAGTGAGTGGACGGCAGTGTGTGTCTGGCTGGGGGTAGTGTGTGGACGGCGGGGAGGGTCAAGCTGGGGGCGTTGTGTGCACGGCGGTGAGGGTCAGGCTGGGGATGGTATGTGTGGACGGCGGTGAGGGTCTGTGTTGGGGCGCTGTTGGACGGCAGTGAGTGTCAGGATTGGTGCGGTGTGTGGGCAGCATTGAGGGTCAGGCTGGGGGCGGTGTGTGCACTGTTGCGAGGGTCAGGCTGGTGTCTGTGTGTGGGCAGCATTGAGGTTCGGGTTGGGGGCCATGTGTGAATGGCAGTGGGGATCGGGATGTGGACGGCGGTGAGGGCCATGCTGGGGCGGTGTGTGGATGGCGGTGAGGGCAGTCTGAGGGTAGCGTGTGGGCAGAGGTGAGGGTCAGCCTTGGTGCGGTGTGTGGGCAGCGTTGAGGGTCAGGCTGTGGGCAGTGTGTGGATGGTGGTGAGAGTCAGATTGGGTGCGGTGTATGGATGGCAGTGAGGGTTAGGCTGGGGACAGTGTACAGGTGGCAGTGAGCGTCAGGGTTGGGGTGTTGTTGGTTGGCGGTGAGGGTCAGGCTGGGGGCTGTGTGTGCACAGCAGGGTGGTTCATGCTGTGGCAGTCTTGTACGGCGGTGGGGGTACGTGTGGGGCTGAGTGTGGATAGCGGTGAGTTTCATGAGGGGGGCGGTGTTGGACGGTGGTGTGGGTCAGGCTGGGGTCAGTGTGGAGACAGTGGTGAGTGTCAGGCTGAGGGCGGTGTGTGGGCGGGTGAGGATTAGGCTGGGGGCATTTTTGGGCACCTGTGAGGATCAGGCTGGGGGCGGTGTGTGAACAGCTGTGAGGGTCAGGATGGGGGCATTGTGTGCACAGTGGTAAGGATCAGGCTGGGGATGGTGTGTGGATGGCAGTGAGAGTCAGGGTTGGGACGGTGTTGGACGGCAGTGAAGGTCAGGCTCGGGTTGGTGTGTGGGCAGCATTGACACTTAGGCTGGGGGCGGTGTGTGGATGGCGGTGAGGGTCAGGCTGGGGGCGGTGTGTGCACTGTCGTGAGGGTCAGACTGGGGACTGTGTGTGGGCAGCGTTGAGGTTCAGGTTGGGGATGGTATGTGAACGGCAGTGGGGATCGGGTGTGGATGGTGTGTGGACAGCTGTGAAGGCCAGGCTGGGGGCGGTATGTGGACGGTGGTGAGGGTCAGTCTGGGTGCGCTGTGTTTGCAGCGTTGAGGGTCAGGCTGTGGGCAGTGTGTGGATGGTGGTGAGAGTCAGGTTGGGTGCGGTCTATGGATGGCAGTGAGGGTTAGGCTGTGGACAGTGTATAGGTGGCAGTGAGAATCAGGGTTGGGGTGGTGTTGGTTGGCGGTGAGGTTCAGGCTGGGGGCTGTGTGCACAGCAGGGCGGTTCATGCTGTGGCAGTCTTGTACGGCAGTGGGGGTACGTGTGGTGGTGGTGTGTGGATGGCGATGAGTTTCATGCTGGAGGCGGTGTTGGACGGTGGTGTGGGTCAGGCTGGGGGCAGTGTGGGGACGCTGGTGAGTGTCAGGCTGATGGCGGTGTGTGGGTGGGTGAGGCTGAAGTTGGGGGCGTTTTTAGGCAGCTGTGAGGTTCAGGCTGGGGGCGGTGTGTGAACGGCAGTTTGGATCAGTATGGGGGCATTCTGTGCACAGCAGTCAGGATCAGGCTGGGGATGGTGTGTGGACGGCGGTGAGGGTCAGGGTTGGGACAGTGTTGGACGGCAGTGATGGACTGGCTCGGGGCAGAGTGTGGACGGTGGGAGGGTCAGGTTGGGGGTGGTGTGTGGATGACGATGGGAGTCAGGCTGGGGTCGGTGTTGGATGGTGGTGAGGGTCATGCTGGGGGCACTGTTGGACAGTGGCGAGGGTCAGGCTGGGGGGCAGTGTGTGGATGGCAGAGGGTCAGGCTGGGGTCAGTTTGTGGACAGAGGTGAGCGTCAGGCGGGGGGCGGTGTGTGAACGGCTGTGAGGTCAGGTTGGGGGTGGTGTGTTGACAGCAGTGAGGACCAGGCTGGGGGCAGTTTGTGGGCAGAGGTGACGGTCAGACCGGGTGCTGTGTGCGGCAGCATTGAAGGTCAGGCTGTGGGCGGTGTGTAGATGGTAGTGAGGGTCAGTTTGGGGGCGGTGTGTGGACGGCAGTGAGGGTCAGACTGGGGGAAGTGTACGGGTGGCAGTGAGAGTCAGGGATGGGGCGGTGTTTGGATGGCAGTGAGGGTCAGGCTGGGGGCGCTGTGTGGACGTCGGTGCAGTACATGCTGGGATGGTGTTGTACGGCGGTGTGGGTACGGGGTGGGGCGAGGAGTGGACAGCGGTGAATTTCAGGCTGGGGGTGGTGTTGGACGGTGGTGTGGGTCAGGCTGGGGTCAGTGTGTGGACTGTGGTGAGGGTCAGGCTGGGGATGGTGAGGGTCGGGCTGGGGACGGTGAGGGTCGGGCTGGGGGTGGTGTGTGAACGTCAATGAGGGTCAGGTTGGGGGAAGTGTGTGAACGGCGGTGAGGGTCAGGCTCGGGGCGATGTGTGGGTAGCGTTGAGGGTCAGGCTGGGGGCGGTGTGTGGATGGCAGTTGGGGACAGGCTGGGGGCGGTGTTTGGGCAGCAATGAGGGCCAGGCTTGGGGAAGTGTGTGGGTAGAGGTGAGGGTCAGCCTGGGTGCGGTGAGGGTCAGCCTGGGTGCGGTGTGTGGGCAGCGCTGAGGGTCAGGCTGTGGGCGGTGTGTGGACGGCAGTGAGGGACAGTCTGGGGCGGTGTGTGGACGGCAGTGAGATTCAGGCTGGGTGTGCAATGTGGATGGCAGTCAGGGTCAGGGTTGTGGCCGTATGTGAACGGCAGTGAGGGTCAGGCTGGGAGCGTTGTGTGCACAGCTTTGAGGGTCAGGCTGGGGACGATGAGTGGATGGCAATGAGGTTCAGGCTGGGGGCAGTGTGTGAACGGCAGTTGGGTCAGGTTGGGGGCGGTGTGTGGACAGCGGTGAGGGCCAGGCTGGGGTCAGTGTGGGACAGCAGTGAGGGTCAGGCTGGGGGCGGTGTGTGAACAGCAGTGAGGGCCAGGCTGGGGGCAGTTTGTGGGCAGAGGTGAGGGTCAGCCTGGGTGTGGTGTGCTGCAGAATTGAGGGTCAGGCTGGGTGCGGTGTGTGGACAGCAGTGAGGGTCAGGCTGGGGGCAGTGTACGGGTGGCAGTGAGAGTCAGGGTTGGGGCGCTGTTGGATGGTGGTGAGGGTCAGGCTGGGGGCGCTGTGTGGACGTCGGTGCAGTTCATGCTGGGGAGGTGTTGTATGGCGGTGGGGGTATGGGTGGGGGCGGTGTGTGGATGGCGGTGTGTTTCACGCTGGGGGCGGTGTTGGACGGTGATGTGGGTCAGGCTGGCGTCAGTGTGTGGACTGTGGTCAGGGTCAGGCTGGGGTCGGTGTGTGGACACTGGCGAGGGTCAGGCTGGCGATGGTGAGGGTCAGGCTGGGGCGTTGTTGGGCAGTTGCTGGGGGCGGTGGGGGCGGTGGGTCAGGCTGGGGGCGGTGTGTGAACAGAGGTGAGGGTCAGGCTGGGGGCGGTGTGTGAACAGCAGTGAGGGTCAGGCTAGGGGCGGTGTGTGAACGGCGGTGAGGGTAAGGGTTGGGCGTTGTGTGGGCAGCGTTGAAGGTCAGGCTGGGGGCGATGTGTGGATTGTGGTGAGGGTCAGGCTTGGGCGATATGTGTACGGCGGTGAGGGTCAGGGTTGGGGCAGTGTTGGACGGCAGTGAAGGTCAGACTCAGGGCGGTTCAAGCTGGCGGTTAGGGTCAGGGTTGGGGCGGTGTGTGGGCAGCATTGAGGGTCAGCCTGGGTGCGGTGTATGGGCAGCATTGAGGATCAGGCTGTGGGCTTTGGGCGGTGTGTGGATGGCAGTGGGGGTCAGGCAAGGTGTGGTTTTTGGACAGCAGTGCGGATCAGGCTGGGGGCGGTGTGTGAACAGCGGTGAGGGTCAGGCTGGAGGTGGATTTTGGACAGCAGTGAGGGTCAGGCTGGGGCGGTGTTGGATGGCGGTGGGTGTCAGGCTGGAGGTGGTTAGTGGATGGTGGTGTGGGTCAGGCTGAGGGTGATGATGGACGGCGATGGGGGTCAGGATTGGGGCAGTGAGTGGACAGCAGTGAGGGTCAGGCTGGGGGCGGTGTGTGGACGGCGTTGAGGGTCAGGGTGGGGACAGTGACTGGACGGCGGTGAGGGACTGGCTGGGGGCGTTGTGTGCATGGTGGTGAGGGTCAGTCTGGGGAAGGTGTGCGGATGGCAGTGAGGGTTAGGGTTAGGGCAGCATTGGACGGCAATGAAGGTTAGGCTCGGGGCGGTGTGTGGGCAGCGTTGACAGTCAGGCTGGGGGCTGTGTGTGAATGGCAGTGGGATCAGTTTGGGGGCGGTGTGTGGTGAGCGGTGAGGGACAGGCTGGGGTCAGTGTGGGACGGCAGTGAGTATCAGGCTGGGGGCGGTGTGTGGACGGTGGTGAGGGTCAGGCTGGGGGAGGTGTGCGGATGGCGGTGGGGTTCAGGCTGGGTCAGTGTGTGCACGGTGGTGGGGGTCAAGCTGGGGGTGGTGCCGGACGGTGGTGAGAGTCAGGCTGAGGGTGGTGTTGAATGGCAGTGAAGGTCTGGCTGGGGGCGGTGTTGGACTGCGGTGAGGGTCAGGCTGGGTTGTGTGCATGAATGGAGGTGAGGGTCATGCTGTAAGCAGTTCGTGGATGGTGGTGAGGGTCAGGCTGTGGTGGTGTGTGGGCTGCGCTGAGGATCAGGTTGGGGAAGGTGTGTGGATGTCGGTGAGTGTCAGGTGCAGCGCGGTTTGTGGATGGCAGTGAGGGTCAGGCTGGGGTGGTGCTGGACAGTAGCGAGGGTCAGGCTGGGGGTCAGTGTGTGGATGGCGGTGGGGGTCAGGGTTAGGGCAGCGTTGGATGGCAGTGAAGGTCAGGCTGGGGACGATGAGTGGATGGCAATGAGGTTCAGGCTGGGGGCAGTGTGTGAACGGCAGTTGGGTCAGGTTGGGGGCGGTGTGTGGACAGCGGTAAGGGACAGGCTGGGGTCAGTGTGGGACGGCAGTGAGGGTCAGGCTGGGGACGATGAGTGGATGGCAATGAGGTTCAGGCTGGGGGCAGTGTGTGAACGGCAGTTGGGTCAGGTTGGGGGCGGTGTGTGGACAGCGGTAAGGGACAGGCTGGGGTCAGTGTGGGACGGCAGTGAGGGTCAGGCTGGGAGTGGTGAGGGTCCGGTTTGGGGTGGTGTTGAATGGTGGTGAAGGTCTGGCTCAGGGCGGTGTTGGACTGCAGTGAAGGTCAGTCTGGGTTGTGTGTGTGAATGGCGGTAAGGGTCAGGCTGTGGGAGGTTCGTGGATGTTGGTGAGGTTCTGGCTGGGGGTCGTGTGTTGGACGGCGGTGAAGGTCAGGCTTGTGGCAGTGTTGGATAGTGGTGGGGGTCAGGCTGGGGTGGGTGTGTGGATGGTGGTGAGGGTCAGGCTGGAGGCAGTGCATGGATGGCAGTCAGGGACAGGCTGGGGTGGGTGTGTGGATGGCGATGAGGGTCAGGCTTGGGTCAGTGTTGGTAGGCAGAGAGCGTCAGGCTGGGGGCAGTGTGTGGGGAGCGGTGAGGGTCAGGCGAAGGGCGGTGTGTGGAAGGCCGCGAGGGTCATGCTGGGGTTGTTGTGTGGATGGCAGAGGGGGTCAGGCTGGGGGTGGTGTCTGGATGGCAGTGAGGGTCAGGCAGGGGGCGGTGTTGGACGATGGTGAGGGTCAGGTTGGGGGCCATGTTGAACCGCAGTGAGTTTCAGGATAGGGGTAGTGTGTGGGTGATGCTGATGGTCAGGCTGGGGGCAGTGGGTGGGTGATGGTGAGGGTCAGGCTGGGGGCAGTGTGTGGACGGTGGTGAGGGTCAGGCAGGGGGCGTTGTGTGGACGGCAATGACACACTGTGACACTGTCTGACACATAGTGAAATTATCTGAGACATCGTGACACTGTCTGACAGAATGTGACATACTGTCACAGTCTCTGACTCTCTCTGAGGCACACTAGGACACACTGTGACCCCTCTGAGACAGGCTGTGACACTCTCTGACGCTCTCTGACACTCTCTTAAACCCACTGTGACGCTCTGTGACTCACTGACACTCTGAGACACACTGTGACACAATCTGACCTTCTCTGACACTCTCTGAGACACACTGTGAGACTCTCTGTCTCTATCTGATATTCTGAAAGACCCTGTGACACTCTGACAAACGGTGACACTCTCTGTGACGCAGTATGACACTCTCTGACACACTGTGACATTTTCTGACACAAGGTGACATTCTCTGAGACACTGTGACACTCTCTGAGACACATAGTGACATTTTCTGTCTCCCTCGGACTCTCTGAGACACACTGTGACACTCTCTGACACACTGTGACAAACTCTGACACTGGAGACATTCTTCGAGACACTGTGACACTCTCTGAGACACATAGCGACATTTTCTGTCTCCCTCTGACTCTGAGACACTGTGACACTCTGTGACACTCACTGAGACGGACTGTGACACTCCCTGACACTCTGACACTCTCTGAGACACACTATGTCACATTCTGACAGATTTTGACAGACTGTGAAACTCTCTGTGACACACTGTAACACTCTGACACACTGTGACACACTCTGACCGACTGTGACACTCTCTGAGCACGGTGACGTTCTCTGAGACACACTGTGACACCCTGTCTCTCTCTGAGAGACTCGGTCATTCTCTGAGACACACTGACACACTGTGAAATTTTCTGACTAGCTCTCACGCTCTGTGAGACACACAGAGTCAGAGAGTGCCACCTTCTGTCTCAGAGAGTGTCAGAGAGAGTCAGAAAGTCCACAGTGTGTCTCAGAGAGTGTCACAGTATGTCTCAGAGTATGCCACAGTGAGTCAGAGAGTTTTAGTGTGTCTTAGTCTGTCAGAGAGTGCCACAGTGTGTCTCAGGGTGTCATAGAGAGTCACAGAGTACCAGTGTGTTTAAGAATGTCAGAGAGCGTCAGTGTCACAGTCTGTCTCAGAGAGTGACATAGTGTGTCTCAGAGAGTCGGAAGGAGACAGAAAATGTCACAGTGTGTCACATAGAGTATTACACAGCGTCTCATAGAACGTCACGATGTGTCAAAAAGTGTCACAGTCAGTTGGAGAGTGTCACAGAGTGTCAGAGAGTGTCACAATGTGGCATACTGTGTCTCAGAGAGTGTCACAGGCTGTCTCTCTGACACTTTTAGACACTCTGTGACACACTCGGACCCTTTCTGAAACTCTCTGAGAAAGACTGTGACACTCTCTGACACGCTCTGAGACACAGTATGACATGCTGTAACACTCTCGGACTTTCTCGGATACTCACTCAAACACACTGTGACACTCTGAGACACACTTACTCTATCTGATACACTCTGAGACACAGTATGTTGCACTGTGGCACTCTGTCTCTCTCTGATACACTCGGTCACTCTCTGAGACACACTGTGACATTTGTTGACTCTCTTGCACACTCAGAGAAACACTTTGACACTCTCTGAGACATATTGTAACACTCTCTGACACTTTGAGACAGTCCGTGACACACTCGGACACTCTTTGAAACTCTCTGAGACAGACTGTGACACTCTCTGACACAGTCTGAGACACAGTATGACACTCTCTGACTCCCTCGGACACTCACTCAAACACACTGTGACACTCTCTGAGACATACTGTTACTCTATCTGACACAGTATGACCCACTATGACACTCTCCGACTCTCTCTGGCACTCTCTGAGACAGCCAGGGACATTCTCTGACTCTCTCTGACATGCTCTGAGGCAGTCCGTGACACTCTCTCACTCTTTCTGTCACTCTCTGAGACACACTGTAAAACTCTCTGACAGACTGTGACCCTCTCTGAGACAAACTCTGACCATCTCTGACACTCTCCGAGACAAACTGTGCCACACTGTGACACACTCTGACGCTCTCTTAGACAGACTGTAACATTCTCTGACACTCTCATAGACATACTGTGAAAGTCTCTGACTCTTTCTGTCATTCTCTGAGACAAACAGTAACACTCTCTGACAGACTGTGACCCTCTCTGAGACAAACGCTGACTCTGTCGGACACTGTCTGATAGAAAGTATGACACACTGTGATACTGCCTGACTCTCTCTAACATACTCTGAAATGCACTGTAACTTTCTCTGACAGACTGTGACATACTGTGACACTTTCTGAGACACACTATGACACTCCCTGAGACATGTTGTGACACTCTCTGACCCTCTCTGACACTCTCTGAGACACAGCGTGAGAATTTCAAACTCTCATTGACACTCTCTGAGACACACTATGACACTCTCTGACAGACTATGACACATTGTGACATTCTCTGACTTTCTCTGACACTCTCTGAGGCACACAGTGACACTCTCTGATAGACTGTGACACATTCTGACCCTCTGTGAGACAGACTGTGACACTCTCTGACTCTCTCTGTCCCACTCTGAGACACACTGTAACACTCTCTGACACTCACAGACACTCTCTGAGACACACTGTTACACTCTCTGACTCGCTTGCCCCACTCTGAGACACACTGTAACACTCTCTTATACTCTCGGACACTCGCTGAGACACACTATTACCCTCTCTGACTCGCTCTGACACTCTCGGAGAAATGGTGACACTTTCTGACACTCTCTAAGACAGCCTGTGACACTCTCTGACTCTCTCTGAGACACAGTATGACACGCTGTGACACTCTCTGACACACAGCAACACTCTCTAACTGACTGTAACACTCTTTGACACATGGTCACATTCTCTGAGACACACTGTGACATTTTCTGTCTCTCTCTGACTCTCTGAGACAGAATGTAACACTCTCTGACGCTCTCTGCCCCACTCTGAGACATTCTGTAACACTCTCTGAGACACACTGTGACACACTCTGTCCCTCTCTGAGACAGACTGTGACACTCCCTGACGCTCTCTCACACTCTCTTAGACACACTTTGACACTCTGTAACTCTCTCTGACACTCTGAGACACACTGTGGCACTCTCAAACAGAATGTGACACACTGACACTCTCTGACTCTCTCTGACACGCTCTGCGACAAACTGTGACACTCTCTGACATACTATGACACACTCTGAAACGACAAACTGTGGACACTCTGATTCTCTCTTTCACTCTCTGAGTCAGACTGTGACACTCTCTGACTCTCTCTGACACGCTCTGAGGCACTCTGTGACACTCTCATTCTTTTTGTCAGTCTCTGAGATACACTTTGACACTCTGTGACTCTCTCTGACACTCTGAGACACAATGTGGCACTCTCTAACAAAATGCGACACACTGTGACACTTTCTGACTCTCTCGGACTCGCTCTGAGACATACTGTGACACTCTCTGACATACTGTGACATACTCTGAGACACTGTGACACTCTCTGAGACACACTGTGGGCACCCTGATTCTCTCTTTCACTCTCTGAGTCAGACTGTGACACTCTCTGACTCTCTCTGACACGCTCTGAGGCACTCTGTGACACTCTCTCACTCTTTCTGTCACTCTCTGAGTCACACTGTAAAACTCTCTGACAGGCTGTGACCCTCTCTGAGTCTACCTCGGACCATCTCTGACACTCTCCGAGACACACTGTGCCACACTGTGCCACTCTCTGTCCCTCTCTGAGGCACACTGTGACCCTCTCTGACGCTCTCTGACACTCTCTTAGACCCACTGTGACACTCTGTGACTCTCTCTGACACTCTATGATACATTGTGATACAATCTGACCCTCTCTGACACTGTCGGAGACACACTGTGACACTCTTTGACTCTCTCTGCCACTCTCTGAAACACACTGTGACACTCTCTGACAGACTGTGACAGACTGTCACATTCTCTGTGACACTCTCTGAGACACACTGTGACATTTTCTGTCGCCGTCTGACTCTCTGAGACACACTGTGGCACTCTCTGACACTCTCTGAGACAGACTGTGACAGTCTATGACACTCTATGCCACTCTGTGACTCTCTCTCTGACACTCTGAGACACACTGTGACACAATCTGACCCTCTCTGACACTGTCTGAAACACACTGTGACACTCTCTGTCTCTCTCTGCCACTCTCTGAAACACACTGTGACTCTCTCTGACAGACTGTGACACTCTCTGTGACAGACTGTGACACTCTCTGAGACACACTGTGACACTCTCTGACCGACTGTGACACTCTCTGACACATGGTGACATTCTCTAAGACACTGTGACACTCTCTGAGACACACTGTGACACTCTCTGAGACACACTGTGGCCCTCGATGAGCCAGATTGTCCCACTCTCTGACGCTCTCTGACATCTCTTAGACACACTGTGACACTCTGTGACTGTCTCTGACACTCTGAGACACACTCTGACAGTCTGTGACATCTCTGACTGTCTCTGAGACATACTGTGACACTCGCTGACATACTATGACATACTCTGAGACACAGTGACACTCTCGGAGACACATTGTTGTCTCTCTTACACTCTCTGACACTCTCTGGACCAGACTGTGACACTCACTGACTCTCTCTGACGCGCTCTGAGGCACTCTGTGACACTCTCTCACTCTTTCTGTCACTCTCTGAGACACACTGTAATACTCTCTGACAGACTGCGACACTCTCTGAGACAAACCCGGCCTATCTCTGACACTCTCCGAGACAAACTGTGCCAAACTGTGACACACTCTGACCCACTTTGAGACAGACTGTGACACTCTCTGATTCTCTCTGAAACTCTCTTAGACACACTGTAACACTCGCTGACTCTTTATGTCACTCTCTGAGACACACTGTAAAACTGTCTGACAGACTGTGACTAATTGTGAGATAAAAGCTGACCTTCTCGGACACTCTCTGAGAGAAAGTATGACACACTGTGACACTGCCTGACTCTCTCTGACACACTCTGAAATGCACTGTAACCTTCTCTGACAGACTGTGACATACTGTGACAATTTCGGAAACACACTGTGACACTTTCTGACTCTCTCAGACACACTGCGACACTCCCTACGACACATTGTGACACTCTCTGACCCTCTCTGACACTCTCTGAGACACAGCAGAAAACACTCTGACTCTCTGACAATCTCTGAGACACACTATGACACTCTCTGACAGTCTATGACACATTAAGACATTGTTTGACTTTCTCTGCCACTCTCTGAGGTACACTGTGACACTCTTTGACAGACTGTGACACATTCTGACCCTCTCTGAGACAGACAGTGACACTCTCTGACGCTCTCTGACAATCTCTTAGACTCACTGTGACAATCTGTGACTGTCTCTGAAACTCTGAGACACACTGTGACACAATCTGAACATCTCTGCCACTCTGAAAAACACTGGGACACTCCCTGACAGACGGTGACACTCTCTGACTCTGTCTGACTCGCTCTGAGACATACAGTGACACTCTCTGACATACTGTGACATTATCTGTGACACTGTGACGCTCTCTGAGACACATTCTGACACACTCTGAGGCACTCTGTGACACTCTCTCACTCTTTCTGTCACTCTCTGAGACACACTGTAAAACTCTCTGACAGACTGTGACCCTCTCTGAGACTAACCCGGACCATCTCTAACACTCTCCGAGACACACTGTGACACACTCTGTCCCTCTCTGAGATAGACTGTGACACTCTCTAACGCTCTCTGGCACTCTCTTAGACCCACTGTGGCACTCTGTGACTCTCTCTGACACTCTAAGACACTCTAAGACACACTGTGATACAATCTGACCCGCTCTGGCACTGTCTGAGACTCACAGTGACACTCTCTGACTCTCTCTGCCACTCTCTGAAACACAATGTGACACTCTCTGACAGACCTTCACAGACTGTCACGCTCTCTGTGACACACTGTGACACTCTCTGACACACTGTGACACTCTCTGACACATGGTGACATTCTCTGAGACAATGTGACACTCTCTGAGACACACTGTGACATTTTCTGTCGCTCTCTGACTCTCTGAGACACAGTTTGATACTCTCTGAGACACACTGTGGCATTCTTTGACACTCTATGAGACAGACTGTCACACTCTGACACTCTATGACACTTTGTGACTCTCTCTCTGACACTGAGAGACACTGTGACACAATCTGAGCCTCTCTGACTCTCTCTGAGACACAATGTGACACTCTCTGACAGACTGTGGCACTCTCTGTGACACACTGTGACACTCTCTGACACTCTCTGACACATGATGACATTCTCTGAGACACTGTGACACTCTCGACACTCTCTGAGACACACTGTGACATTTTCTGTCTCCCTCTGACTCTCTGAGACACACTGTGGCACTCTCGGACACTCTCTGAGACGCATTGTGACACACTCTGACCCTCTCTGACACTCTCTGTGACACACCGTGACACTCACTGTGACACAGTGTGACTGTCTCTGTATCTCTCTCTGAGACACTCGGTCACTCTCTGAGACACACTGTGACAAACTGTGACATTTTCTGTCTCTCACACACTCTCGTAGACACACTGTGACACTCTATGAGACTCTCTGAGACACATTGCAACACTGTCTCACTTTCCCTGACACTTTGAGAGGCACTGTTACACACTCAGACCCTCTCTGAAACTCTCTGAGACAGACTATGACACTCTCTGACACGCTCTGAGACACAGTATGACAAACTGTGACACTCTCTGACTCTCTCGGACGCTGTCTCAAACACACTGTGACACTCTCTGAGGCACACTGTGACTCTATCCGACACTCTCTGACATTCTCTGTGACACACTGGGACTCTCTCTGACACACTGTGACACTCTCTTAGACACACTGTGACACTCCATGACTCTCTCTGACATTCTGAGACACACTGTGCACTCTGTGACTCTCTGTCTGACACTCTGAGATACATTGTAACACTCTCTGACCCTCTCTGACACTCTCTGAGACACACTGTGTTAGTCTCTGACAGACTGTGACACACTCTGTGAAACACTGTGACACTCACTGACACACTGTGACACTGTGGGACTGACTATGACACCCTGTGACACACTGTGACACTCTCTGAGACACACTGTGACAGTCTCTGTCTCTCTCTGAGACAGTCGGTCACTCTCTGAGACATACTGTGACACACTGTGCAATATTTTCTCTCTGTCTCACACTCACTGAGATACGCTGTGACACTCGCTGACTTTCTGTGAGACACTTTGTTACACTCTCTGACTCTGACATTTTGAGACGCACTGTGACACAGTCAAACCCTCTCGGAAACTCTCTGACTCCCTCTGACTCTCTCGCTGACACACTGTGACAATCTCTGAGACACACTGTGGCATTCTCTGACTCTCTCTCTCTCTCTCTCTCTCTCTGACATAATGTGACACTCTCTGAAACATTGTGAAACTGTCTGAGCCACACAATGACACTCTCTGACTCTCTGTCTCTCTTAGCCACTGTGACACTCTTTCAGTCACTCCGACACTCTCTGAAACACTGTGACTCTCTCAAAGCCACTGTGACACTTTCTGATACTCTCTGTGACACTCTGTCTCTCTCTCTCTCTGAGACACACTGAGAAACTCTCTGACTTTCTCAGAAAATCTCTGAAACACACTGTGACACTCTCTGACAGACTGTGTCACTCTCTGACACTCTCAGACTCTCTCTGACACATCGTGGCAATCTCTGACACACTGTTACAGTTTCTGACACTCTCTGAGACACACTATGACACAGTCTCTCTCCTGCTGAGACGCTGTGACGCTCTGTGTCTGTTCATCTCTCTCTCTCTCTCTGAGACACCCTGTGACACTGTCTGACTCGCTTTGACACTATCTGAGACAGACTGTGACACTCTATGACAGACCGTGACACACTGTGGCAATCTCCGTCTCTCTCTGACACTCTCTGAGACACACAGAGACTCTCTCTGACTCTCTCTGACATTCTCTGACACTCTCTGAGACACACAGAGATACTCTCTGACTCTCTCTGAGACACACTGTGACACTCTCTGACTCTCCTCTGACACACTGTGACAATCTCTGACACACTGTGACACACTCTGACACTTCCTGAGACACACTGTGACACTCTCAGACATGCTTTGGCACACTGTGACACTCTCTGATACAATGTGACACTCTCTAAGACACACTGTGACACTTTCTGACTCTCTCTGACCCTCTGAGACACACTGTGACACACTCTGACCCTCTTTGACACTTTCTGAGACACACTGTAGCACTCTCTGACTCTCTCTGACACTCTCTAAAACATACTGTGACACTCTCTGATAGACTCTGACACACTGTGACATTCTCCGATAGACTGTGACACTGTGTGACACTTTATGTCATTCCCTGACACTCTTTGAGACACACTGTGATACTGTCTGACTCTCTCTGAGACACATTATGACAATCTCTGACTTTCTCTGACACACTGTGCCACTCTCTGAGACACACTGTGACACTGTCTGTCACTCTCGGAGAAACACTGTGACACTCACTAACTTTCTCTCTGACACACTGGGACACTCTTTGACTCTCTTTCTGACACACTGGGACACTCTGTGACACTTTCTGAGACGTTGTGAAACAGTCTGAGACACAGTGTGACACTTTGTGACTCCCTCTGACACACTCTGAGACAGACTGTGACACTCTCTGAGACACACTGTGACACCCGGTGACTCTCTCTGAGACACGCTGTGGCACTCTTTGACTCTCTCTGAAACTCTCTGAAACACACTGTAACTCTCTGTGACAGACTGTGTCATTCTCTGTGCCACACTGTGACACTCTCTGACAAACTGTGACACTCTCTGATTGACTTCGACACTCTCAGACATATTGTGACAATCTCTGAGACACTGTGACACTCTCTGATACACACTGTGACACATTCTGTCTCACCCTCACTCTCTGAGAAACACTGTGACACTCCCTGAGATTCACTGTGACACTCTCCGACTCATTCTGACACTTTCTGAGAGACACTGTGGCACTCTCTGAACACACTGGGACTCTCTCTGATTCTTTCTGACACTCTCTGACTATCTCTCTCTGACACCCTCTGAGACACACTATGACAATTTCTGACACACAGTAACACTTTCTAAGACACTGTGACACTTTCTGAAACTCTCTGAGACACACAATAACCAACTCTCTCTCTCGCTGAGACACTGTATCACTCTCTGTCTCTCGACCTATGAAGCACTGTGACAATCTGGGACAAACTAACACACTGACAAACTGCGATGCTCTCTGACTGACTATGATACTATCTGATACACCGTGACACTCTCTGTGACACAATGTGACACTGTCTGACACTCTCTGAGACAAACCGAGACACTTTCTGCAAATTTCTGAGACACACTGTGACACTCTCTGACTACTCTCTGACATACTGTGACTCTCTCTGACACAGAGTGACATTCTCTGAGACATTGTGAAACTGACTGAGACACACAATGTCACTGTCTGAGACACTGTGATACTCTCTGAGACACTGTGACTCTCTATGTGACACTGTGACCCTTTCTGACACTTTCTGTGACACACTGTGACACTCTCTGTCACTCCCTCTCTCTGAAACACACTGTGACACTCTCTGATTCTCTCAGACACTCTCTGACACACTGTGACAATCTCCGACACAATGTAACACTCTCTGACACACTGTAACACTGTTTGACACTCTCTGAGACAAACTGTGAAACTTTCTGTCTCTCTCTGAATGCACTGTGACACTCTTTGACTCGCTCTGAATCTCTCTGAATCACACTGTGGCACTCTCAGACAGAATGTGACACTTTCGCACTCTCTCACACACTCTCTGACACACTGTGACAATCTCTGACACACTGTGACAATTTCTGACACTCTCTGAGACATACTGTGACAATCTCTGTCTCCCGCTGAGACGCTATGACGATCTCTGGCTGTCTGTCTCTCTCTCTCTCTCTGAGACAGGTTGTGACATTGTCTGACTCGCTTTTACACTATCTAAGCGAGGCTGTGACACTCTATGACAGACTGTGACACTCTCTGGCTCTCTCTGACACTCTCCGAGGCACACTGTGACTCTCTCTGACACACTGGGACGCTCTCTGACTTTCTGTGACACTCTCTGAGACACACAGATATACTCTCTTACTCTCCTCTGACACGCTGTGACAATCTCTGACATTCTGTGACACTCTCTGACACACTGGAACACTCTCTGACACTCTCAGAGACACACTGTAGTACTCTCTGAAACACGCTGTGACACTCTCCAACTCTATGACACTCCCTTTCACTCTCTGAGACACACTGTGACCCTCTCTGACAGACTGTGACAAACTGTGACATTCTCTGACACTCTCTCTGACACACTGTGATAATCGCTGACATACTGTGACACTCACCGACACACTGGGACAATCTCTGACATTCTCTGACACTCGCAGAGACACAATGTGACACTTTCTGACTCTCTCTGACACTCTCTAAAATAGACTGTGACACTCTCTGATAGCCTGTGACACACTATAACACTTTCTAAGACACTGGGACACTTTCTGACACTCTCTGAGACACACAGTAACCAACTCTTTCTCTCTCTGAGACACTGTGACATTCTGAGACACACTGTGACACTCTCTGGCATACTGTGACACACTGCGACACTCTCTGACACTTCCTGAGACACACTGTGACACTCTCTAAGACACGCTGTGACACACTCTGACACACTATGATATTCACTGATACACTGTGACACTCTCTAAGCCACACTGTGACACTTTCTGAGTCTCTCTGATTCTCTGAGACATACTGTGACACACTCTGACCCTGGTTGACACTCTCTGAGACACACTGTAACATTCTCTGACTCTCTCTAAAACATAATGTGACCCTCTCTGATAGACTGTGACACACTTTGATACTTTATGACACTCTCTGACACTCTCTGTGACACACAGTGACACACTCGGACACACTGTGACACTCTCTGAGGCACACTGTGACACTCTCTGACTCTCGCTGAGACACACTGCGACACTGTCTGACACTCTCTCACTGTTACACTGGGACACTCTTTGAGACACAGTGTGACACTCTATGAGACACCCTGTGGCACTCTCTGACTCTCTCAGACACTCTCTGTAACACACTGTGACACTCTGACTCACTGTGTCACTCTATGACTCTCTCAGAAACTCTCTTACATACTGTGACACTCTCTGATCGACTGTGATACACTGTGACACTTTATGACTCTCTCTGACACCCACGTGGCACTCTCTGACACTCTCTGAGACACACAGTGATACTCTCTGACTCTCTCTGAGACTCACTGTGACGCTCTCTGAGACAACACTGTGAAACTCTGTGACACTCTTTCTGACACACTGTGGCACTCTCTGAGACATTGTGAAACTGTCTGAGATACACTGTGACACTTTGTGACTCCCTCTGATATACTCTGATTCGGGATGTGACACTCTCAGAGACACACTGTGACACCCTGTGACTCGCTCTGAGACACACTTTGACACTCTCTGAGACACACTCTGACACTTTCTCAGACACACTGTGACAAACTCTGACTCTCTCTCTGACACACTGTCGCACTCTCTAACACTCTGAAATAACTGTAATACTCTCTGACTATCTATCTGACACACAGTGACACACTCTGTGACACACTTTGACACTCTCCGATTCTCTCTCTCTGACACAATGTGACACTCTCTGAGACAATGTGACCCTCTCTGAGACACTGTGAGTCTCTCTGCGACACTGTGACACTTTCTAGCACTCTCTGAGACACACTGTGACACTCTCTCTCTCTCTCTCTCTCTCTCTCTGAGACACACTGTGACACTGTCTGACTCTATCAGCCACTCTGAAACACACTGTGACACTCTCTAACAAAATGTGACACTCTATGATTCACTCAGATTCTCTCTGACACACTGCGACAATTTTTGAAACACTGTGACACTTTCTGACAATCTGCGAGACACTGTGATGCTCTCTGTCTTTCTCTCTCTCTGAGACACCCTGTGACACTGTCTGACTCGCTTTGACACTATCTGAGATAGACTGTGACACTCTATGACCGACTGTGACGCACTGAGACACTCTCTGTCTCTCTCTGACACTCTCTGAGACACACAGAGACATTCTCTGACTCTCTCTGACACACTGCGACACTCTCTGACAGACTGTGCCACACTGTGACACCCTCTGGCTCTCTCTGACACCCTCCGAGACACACTGAGACTCTCTCTGACACACTGGGATGCTCTCTGACTTTCTCTGACACTCTCTGAGACACACAGAGATACTCTCTGACTCTCCTCTGACACACTGTGACAATCTCTGATATACTGTGAGACTCTCTGACACACGGGGACACTCTCTGACATTCTCTGACACTCTCAGAGACACACCATGGCACTCTCTGAAACACACTGCGACGCTCTCTAACTCTCTCTGACACTCCCTTTCACTCTCTGAGACACACTGTAACACTCTGTGATAGGCCGTGTCATTCTCTGCGCCACACTGTGACACTCTCTGACACACTGTGACACTCTCTGATTGATTGTGACATCTCGGATATACGGTGACATTCTCTGAGACACTGTGACACTCTCTGAGACACAATGTGACACTCTCTGAAACACACTGTGACGCTCTCTAACTCTCTCTGACACTCCCTTTCACTCTCTGAGACACACTGTAACACACTGTGATAGGCCGTGTCATTCTCTGTGCCACACTGTGACACTCTCTGACACACTGTGACACTCTCTGATTGATTGTGACATATCGGATATACGGTGACATTCTCTGAGACACTGTGACACTCTCTGAGACACAATGTGACACTCTCTGAGACACACTGTGAGTCTCTCTGACTCTACCTTACACTTTCTGAGAGAAACTGTGACACTCTCTGAACACACTGCGACACTCTCTGACACACTGTGACATTTTCTGATACACTGTGACATTCTCTAAGACAAACTGTGACACTCTCTGACACACTATGCTATTCACTGATACACTGTGACACTCTGAGACACACTGTGAGACTCTCTGACTCTTCCTTGCACTTTCTGAGAGAAACTGTGACGCTCTCTGAAAACACTGCGACACTCTCTGACGTACTGTGACATTTTCTGATACACTGTGACATTCTCTAAGACACACTGTGACACTCTCTGATTCTGTTTGACACTCTCTGAGACACACTGTAACATTCTCTGACTCTCTGTAAAACATAATGTAACACTCTCTGATAGATTCTGACAAACTGTGACATTCTCTGATAGACTGTGACACACTTTGACACTTTATGACACTCTCTAACACTCTCTGAGACACACAGTGATACTCTCTGACTTTCTGTGAGATACCCTGTAACACTCTCTTACTCTCTCTGACTCTGAGACACATTGTAACACTCTCTGACTCTCTCTGTCTGATACACTGTGACACTCTCTGAGACACACTGTGACACTGTCTGACTCGCTTTGACACTATCTGAGACAGACTGTGACACTCTATGACAGACCGTGACACACTGTGGCAATCTCCGTCTCTCTCTGACACTCTCTGAGACACACAGAGACTCTCTCTGACTCTCTCTGACATTCTCTGACACTCTCTGAGACACACAGAGATACTCTCTGACTCTCTCTGAGACACACTGTGACACTCTCTGACTCTCCTCTGACACACTGTGACAATCTCTGACACACTGTGACACACTCTGACACTTCCTGAGACACACTGTGACACTCTCAGACATGCTTTGGCACACTGTGACACTCTCTGATACAATGTGACACTCTCTAAGACACACTGTGACACTTTCTGACTCTCTCTGACCCTCTGAGACACACTGTGACACACTCTGACCCTCTTTGACACTTTCTGAGACACACTGTAGCACTCTCTGACTCTCTCTGACACTCTCTAAAACATACTGTGACACTCTCTGATAGACTCTGACACACTGTGACATTCTCCGATAGACTGTGACACTGTGTGACACTTTATGTCATTCCCTGACACTCTTTGAGACACACTGTGATACTGTCTGACTCTCTCTGAGACACATTATGACAATCTCTGACTTTCTCTGACACACTGTGCCACTCTCTGAGACACACTGTGACACTGTCTGTCACTCTCGGAGAAACACTGTGACACTCACTAACTTTCTCTCTGACACACTGGGACACTCTTTGACTCTCTTTCTGACACACTGGGACACTCTGTGACACTTTCTGAGACGTTGTGAAACAGTCTGAGACACAGTGTGACACTTTGTGACTCCCTCTGACACACTCTGAGACAGACTGTGACACTCTCTGAGACACACTGTGACACCCGGTGACTCTCTCTGAGACACGCTGTGGCACTCTTTGACTCTCTCTGAAACTCTCTGAAACACACTGTAACTCTCTGTGACAGACTGTGTCATTCTCTGTGCCACACTGTGACACTCTCTGACAAACTGTGACACTCTCTGATTGACTTCGACACTCTCAGACATATTGTGACAATCTCTGAGACACTGTGACACTCTCTGATACACACTGTGACACATTCTGTCTCACCCTCACTCTCTGAGAAACACTGTGACACTCCCTGAGATTCACTGTGACACTCTCCGACTCATTCTGACACTTTCTGAGAGACACTGTGGCACTCTCTGAACACACTGGGACTCTCTCTGATTCTTTCTGACACTCTCTGACTATCTCTCTCTGACACCCTCTGAGACACACTATGACAATTTCTGACACACAGTAACACTTTCTAAGACACTGTGACACTTTCTGAAACTCTCTGAGACACACAATAACCAACTCTCTCTCTCGCTGAGACACTGTATCACTCTCTGTCTCTCGACCTATGAAGCACTGTGACAATCTGGGACAAACTAACACACTGACAAACTGCGATGCTCTCTGACTGACTATGATACTATCTGATACACCGTGACACTCTCTGTGACACAATGTGACACTGTCTGACACTCTCTGAGACAAACCGAGACACTTTCTGCAAATTTCTGAGACACACTGTGACACTCTCTGACTACTCTCTGACATACTGTGACTCTCTCTGACACAGAGTGACATTCTCTGAGACATTGTGAAACTGACTGAGACACACAATGTCACTGTCTGAGACACTGTGATACTCTCTGAGACACTGTGACTCTCTATGTGACACTGTGACCCTTTCTGACACTTTCTGTGACACACTGTGACACTCTCTGTCACTCCCTCTCTCTGAAACACACTGTGACACTCTCTGATTCTCTCAGACACTCTCTGACACACTGTGACAATCTCCGACACAATGTAACACTCTCTGACACACTGTAACACTGTTTGACACTCTCTGAGACAAACTGTGAAACTTTCTGTCTCTCTCTGAATGCACTGTGACACTCTTTGACTCGCTCTGAATCTCTCTGAATCACACTGTGGCACTCTCAGACAGAATGTGACACTTTCGCACTCTCTCACACACTCTCTGACACACTGTGACAATCTCTGACACACTGTGACAATTTCTGACACTCTCTGAGACATACTGTGACAATCTCTGTCTCCCGCTGAGACGCTATGACGATCTCTGGCTGTCTGTCTCTCTCTCTCTCTCTGAGACAGGTTGTGACATTGTCTGACTCGCTTTTACACTATCTAAGCGAGGCTGTGACACTCTATGACAGACTGTGACACTCTCTGGCTCTCTCTGACACTCTCCGAGGCACACTGTGACTCTCTCTGACACACTGGGACGCTCTCTGACTTTCTGTGACACTCTCTGAGACACACAGATATACTCTCTTACTCTCCTCTGACACGCTGTGACAATCTCTGACATTCTGTGACACTCTCTGACACACTGGAACACTCTCTGACACTCTCAGAGACACACTGTAGTACTCTCTGAAACACGCTGTGACACTCTCCAACTCTATGACACTCCCTTTCACTCTCTGAGACACACTGTGACCCTCTCTGACAGACTGTGACAAACTGTGACATTCTCTGACACTCTCTCTGACACACTGTGATAATCGCTGACATACTGTGACACTCACCGACACACTGGGACAATCTCTGACATTCTCTGACACTCGCAGAGACACAATGTGACACTTTCTGACTCTCTCTGACACTCTCTAAAATAGACTGTGACACTCTCTGATAGCCTGTGACACACTATAACACTTTCTAAGACACTGGGACACTTTCTGACACTCTCTGAGACACACAGTAACCAACTCTTTCTCTCTCTGAGACACTGTGACATTCTGAGACACACTGTGACACTCTCTGGCATACTGTGACACACTGCGACACTCTCTGACACTTCCTGAGACACACTGTGACACTCTCTAAGACACGCTGTGACACACTCTGACACACTATGATATTCACTGATACACTGTGACACTCTCTAAGCCACACTGTGACACTTTCTGAGTCTCTCTGATTCTCTGAGACATACTGTGACACACTCTGACCCTGGTTGACACTCTCTGAGACACACTGTAACATTCTCTGACTCTCTCTAAAACATAATGTGACACTCTCTGATAGACTGTGACACACTTTGATACTTTATGACACTCTCTGACACTCTCTGTGACACACAGTGACACACTCGGACACACTGTGACACTCTCTGAGGCACACTGTGACACTCTCTGACTCTCGCTGAGACACACTGCGACACTGTCTGACACTCTCTCACTGTTACACTGGGACACTCTTTGAGACACAGTGTGACACTCTATGAGACACCCTGTGGCACTCTCTGACTCTCTCAGACACTCTCTGTAACACACTGTGACACTCTGACTCACTGTGTCACTCTATGACTCTCTCAGAAACTCTCTTACATACTGTGACACTCTCTGATCGACTGTGATACACTGTGACACTTTATGACTCTCTCTGACACCCACGTGGCACTCTCTGACACTCTCTGAGACACACAGTGATACTCTCTGACTCTCTCTGAGACTCACTGTGACGCTCTCTGAGACAACACTGTGAAACTCTGTGACACTCTTTCTGACACACTGTGGCACTCTCTGAGACATTGTGAAACTGTCTGAGATACACTGTGACACTTTGTGACTCCCTCTGATATACTCTGATTCGGGATGTGACACTCTCAGAGACACACTGTGACACCCTGTGACTCGCTCTGAGACACACTTTGACACTCTCTGAGACACACTCTGACACTTTCTCAGACACACTGTGACAAACTCTGACTCTCTCTCTGACACACTCTCGCACTCTCTAACACTCTGAAATAACTGTAATACTCTCTGACTATCTATCTGACACACAGTGACACACTCTGTGACACACTTTGACACTCTCCGATTCTCTCTCTCTGACACAATGTGACACTCTCTGAGACAATGTGACCCTCTCTGAGACACTGTGAGTCTCTCTGCGACACTGTGACACTTTCTAGCACTCTCTGAGACACACTGTGACACTCTCTCTCTCTCTCTCTCTCTCTCTCTGAGACACACTGTGACACTGTCTGACTCTATCAGCCACTCTGAAACACACTGTGACACTCTCTAACAAAATGTGACACTCTATGATTCACTCAGATTCTCTCTGACACACTGCGACAATTTTTGAAACACTGTGACACTTTCTGACAATCTGCGAGACACTGTGATGCTCTCTGTCTTTCTCTCTCTCTGAGACACCCTGTGACACTGTCTGACTCGCTTTGACACTATCTGAGATAGACTGTGACACTCTATGACCGACTGTGACGCACTGAGACACTCTCTGTCTCTCTCTGACACTCTCTGAGACACACAGAGACATTCTCTGACTCTCTCTGACACACTGCGACACTCTCTGACAGACTGTGCCACACTGTGACACCCTCTGGCTCTCTCTGACACCCTCCGAGACACACTGAGACTCTCTCTGACACACTGGGATGCTCTCTGACTTTCTCTGACACTCTCTGAGACACACAGAGATACTCTCTGACTCTCCTCTGACACACTGTGACAATCTCTGATATACTGTGAGACTCTCTGACACACGGGGACACTCTCTGACATTCTCTGACACTCTCAGAGAAACACCATGGCACTCTCTGAAACACACTGCGACGCTCTCTAACTCTCTCTGACACTCCCTTTCACTCTCTGAGACACACTGTAACACTCTGTGATAGGCCGTGTCATTCTCTGCGCCACACTGTGACACTCTCTGACACACTGTGACACTCTCTGATTGATTGTGACATCTCGGATATACGGTGACATTCTCTGAGACACTGTGACACTCTCTGAGACACAATGTGACACTCTCTGAAACACACTGTGACGCTCTCTAACTCTCTCTGACACTCCCTTTCACTCTCTGAGACACACTGTAACACACTGTGATAGGCCGTGTCATTCTCTGTGCCACACTGTGACACTCTCTGACACACTGTGACACTCTCTGATTGATTGTGACATATCGGATATACGGTGACATTCTCTGAGACACTGTGACACTCTCTGAGACACAATGTGACACTCTCTGAGACACACTGTGAGTCTCTCTGACTCTACCTTACACTTTCTGAGAGAAACTGTGACACTCTCTGAACACACTGCGACACTCTCTGACACACTGTGACATTTTCTGATACACTGTGACATTCTCTAAGACAAACTGTGACACTCTCTGACACACTATGCTATTCACTGATACACTGTGACACTCTGAGACACACTGTGAGACTCTCTGACTCTTCCTTGCACTTTCTGAGAGAAACTGTGACGCTCTCTGAAAACACTGCGACACTCTCTGACGTACTGTGACATTTTCTGATACACTGTGACATTCTCTAAGACACACTGTGACACTCTCTGATTCTGTTTGACACTCTCTGAGACACACTGTAACATTCTCTGACTCTCTGTAAAACATAATGTAACACTCTCTGATAGATTCTGACAAACTGTGACATTCTCTGATAGACTGTGACACACTTTGACACTTTATGACACTCTCTAACACTCTCTGAGACACACAGTGATACTCTCTGACTTTCTGTGAGATACCCTGTAACACTCTCTTACTCTCTCTGACTCTGAGACACATTGTAACACTCTCTGACTCTCTCTGTCTGATACACTGTGACACTCTCTGAGACACACTGTGACACTCTCTGACACTCTCGGAGACAAACTGAGACACTCTCTGACTCTCTCTGAGACACACTGTGACAATCGCTGACTCTCTCTCTGACACACTGTGACACTCTCTGAGGCACACTGTGACACTTTCTGACACTCTCTGAGACTCAGTATGACACACTGTGACACTCCGGGACAAACTGTGACTCTGACACACTGTGACGCTCTCTGACAGACTGTGACACTCTCTGACAGACTTTAACACGCTGTGACACTCTCTGACATTTTCTGAGACACACGGTGACACATTAAGACCGACTGTGACACACTGTGACACTATATGATACACCGTGACACTCTCTGAGGCATACTGAGACACTGTCTAACACTCTCTGAGACAATTTGAGACATTTTCTGCAAATTTCTGAGACACACTTTGACACTCTCTGACTATCTCTCTGACATACTGTGATTCTCTCTGACACAGAGTGACACTCTCTGAGACATTGTGAAACTGTCTGAGATAGACAGTGTCGCTCTCTGAGACACTATGATACTCTCTGAGACACTGTGACCCTTTCTGACATTCTCTAAGACACACCGACACTCTCTAACTCTCTCAGACACTCTCTGACACACTGTGACAATCTCTGACAGACTGACACTCTCTGACTCTCTCATACACACTGTGACACTCTCTGACGCACTGTGACTCTCTCTGACACACTGTAACACTGTCTGACACACTCTGAGACACTCTCGGATTCTCTCAGACACTCTCTGAAACACACTGTGACACTCACAGACAGAATGTGACACTTTCTGACTCTCTCACAGACTCTCTGACACACTGTGACAATCTCTGACACACTGTGACACTTTCTGACACTCTCTAAGATAAACTGTGACACTCTCTGTCTCCCGCTGAGACGTTGTGACGCTCTCTCTTTCTCCCTGTCTCTCTGTCTCTCTCTCTCTGAGACACCCTGTGACACTGCCTGATTCGCTTTGACACTATCTGAGACAGACTGTGACACTCTATGACAGACCGTGATGCTCTGTGACACTCTCTGTCTCTCTCTGACACTCTCTGAGACAAACAGAGATTCTCTCTGACACACTGTGACACTCACTGATAGACTGCGACACACTGTGACACTCCCTGGCTCTCTCTGACACTCTTTGAGACACACTGACACTCTCTGACATACTGGGACGCTCTTTGACATT